>NC_143031.1:10075000-10297500 GCF_057628025.1 Oncorhynchus mykiss
ATAATAATCACAACCACACTGTATAATCACATTAACCCAACTGTGGACATGTAGATGCTCATTAACAGTGCTAATGCTGTAACTCAAACCACAGTGTGCATGTTTTTAAAAAAAGAAGCTAACTGGCTTTAGATCCAGCTGAGTGTGACAGTACCTGAGGCAAAGTGTTTAGTAGCCTAGCTTGGTAGAAAGCACCTCACACTAAATCATCACACAGGAGGCTGCCGCTGACAGAGAATTACCATTATGAGACATGGACAGAGATACATACATGCTATCTCTCCAAATGGCTAAAAGCCTTTCAAACCTATTAGTGAATGAACAGCATGATCATTTTGAATAAAGCAATCAAAGGAGACAGATATTCTATTCTAGCAGGTTTTGATCATTCCCTTAGTAGTCAACAAATCAAATCAAATGTATTTATATAGCCCTTCGTACATCAGCTGATATCTCAAAGTGCTGTACAGAAACCCAGCCTAAAACCCCAAACAGCAAGCAATGCAGGTGTAGAAGCACGGTGGCTAGGAAAAACTCCCTAGAAAGGCCAAAACCTAGGAAGTAACCTAGAGAGGAACCAGGCTATGAGGGGTGGCCAGTCCTCTTCTGGCTGTGCCGGGTGGAGATTATAACAGAACATGGCCAAGATGTTCAAATGTTCATAAATGACCAGCATGGTCAGATAATAGGTCTGGGACAGGTAGCACGTCCGGTGAACAGGTCAGGATTCCCTAGCCGCAGGCAGAACAGTTGAAACTGGAGCAAGTGATGTAGAGAGAGTCAGAGTATGAGTCGAGTCAGAGTATGAGTCGAGTCAGAGTATGAGTCGAGTCAGAGTATGAGTCGAGTCAGAGTATGAATAGAGTCAGAGTATGAGTCGAGTCAGGGTATGAATAGAGTCAGAGTATGAGTCGAGTCAGAGTATGAGTCGAGTCAGAGTATGAGTCGAGTCAGAGTATGAGTAGAGTCAGAGTATGAGTAGAGTCAGAGTATGAATAGAGCCAGAGTATGAGTAGAGTCAGAGTATGAATAGAGTCAGAGTATGAGTAGAGTCAGAGTAGAGTATGAGAGAGTCTGAGTATGAGCAGAATCAGAGTATGAATAGAGTCAGAGTATGACAGGATTTAGATTATGAATAGAGTCAGAGCATGAGCAGAGTCAGAGTATGAATAGAGTCAGAATATGAGTATGAGTAGAGTCAGAGTATGAGTAGAGTCAGAGTATGAGTAGAGTCAGAGTATGAGTAGAGTATGAGTAGAGTCAGAGTATGAATAGAGTCAGAGTATGAGTAGATTTAGAGTATGCGTAGATTTAGAGTATGAGTAGAGTCAGAGTAGAGTCAGAGTATGAATAGTCAGACTGGTAGTGTAGCTAGACACCATAATGAGTGATGCTCAGTGTTGCTCCAGTGTCTGTAGGCAGCGGTCGTGCAGAGGGCTTGACTGAGACTCTGAGGAGGAACAGGAACAATCGCAGGTACAGCACCCCCAACCCCCACCTGCCCCTCACAGGAGGAGTGAAACACGATTCTGTTCGCTGCTCGCTCCAATAACACCGGCTGACAACAACACTCTGCAGCATGGACAGGACACACACATCCACCTGGGGCGCCTCGCTACACACGCTGCCAGTCAGGGAGACAGCCACAGTGTGTGTGGGTGAGATCAGGGAAGAGCAATTTAACCACACTGGCCCTGGCCTCATTTTAACTTCAACACATTGTATGTATGATTCATGGGTACCACCTCTCCCACCCACATTGAGGACATTTGAACGAAGCACTAAAGAACACAGCTGGTGTTATTTCTACCAGCCATGGAAACAAACTGAAATGAAAATGAATCAATTACATGAAAAGAAATCAAATGAAAATGAATCAATTACATGAAAAGAAATCAAATGAAAATGAATCAATTACATGAAAAGAAATCAAATGAAAATGAATCAATTACATGAAAAGAAATCAAATGAAAACGAATCAATTACATGAAAAGAAATCAAATGAAAATGAATCAATTACATGAAAAGAAATCAAATGAAAATGAATCAATTGAACCTAAAGAAAGGGATATGTGAGCTAAAACAATGGATGATTTTGCACAACTGAGATTCTGTTACCATCACCCCCCCCCCCCCCCCCCCCGCCCCCAGTGAAGACATCTAGAACAGGGTTTGTCAAACACTAGCACTGCACAGCTGATTCAAATCATCCACGTTGGCTCTTTGAATCAGCGGCGTAGTGCTAGTGCAAAACAACCAAAACGAGTTCCAGAACCCAGTTTGGGATACCCTGATCTGGACCATAGAAAATACAAGCATGTAGCAGCCGACATCTGGAGACTATCAACAGTACTACAGTCAGTTACACTATTCCTCTAATTATACGAACACACTGACTCCTCTTTGTCTCACTGATCAACCTCACTGAGATCAAAGAGCCTGAGCCCCAGCCAGCGAAACAAATCACTGGCCATTCATGACCAGAGAAAAATCCTTTGAAAGGCTAGCGGTGACATCTGCACACCCTACAGTTTATTCTCTCTATCTGGCCCAATGAATAATTAAGTTAGTCCATAAATAAATCAAAATAAAGACCACACTGCCTGCTGCTACCGTCTCCACGCCAAACGGATGCCAGCTCAGCCAGGAGAGGACCAGATGGGGGAGGAGGAGGAAGATGGGAGAGAGATTGTATTTATCAACAGCCAACAGACACAATTCAAATTTTCACACCGCAGGACAGACCTGACAGCCCCCCTCCACTCCACTCCTCTCCTCCCATCCCTTGGTAATGGCATGGCACGCAATTAGTCTTGATGGCCTTCTCAGTGGACCCAGGGATGGGCAGTTTTCTATGCATATGAAACTTATTATTGAGTATTCTGAGTATTTTGTGATTTGAATTACACTGAACTACACTCCAATGTATTTTCAAAATACAAAATACTTTTCTATGCCTTTTTATATAGCGGTTCACATTTTTTAAAATCAGAAGTCTGATAGCATTATGGTGTGATAAAAGTGTCTGCTAAATTAATTCAATATTAATGTATATGTAAAAATTAACAATTGCAAAGCATGCTGAGTATTATTCTAATGCGATCCACCCTGAAGAAATGCAGCGCTATTGGCAGACGAGCCTCACCAGGACCAGATAAGGAATGGTTGCCACCCCCCTGCATCCTCTGAGAAGAGAGAGAGATTTCTCTAGAAAGACACAAACCCTCCAACCCAAAAAGGCTGTGGGGTTGATGGTATCCTCAATGAAATGATGAAATATACAGACCACAAATTCCAATTGGCAATACTCAAACTCTTTAACATCATCCTTAGCTCTGGCATCTTCCACAATATTTGGAACCAAGGACTGATCACCCCAAGTAGACAAAGTTGACCCCAATAACTACCGTGGGATATGTGTCAAAAGCAACCTTGGGAAAATCCTCTGCATTATCATAAACAGCAGACATTTCCTCAGTGAAAACAATGTACTGAACAAATGTCAAATTGTCTTTTTACCAAATTACCGTACAACAGACCATGTATTCACCCTGCACACCATAATTGACAAACAAACAAACCAAAACAAAGGCAGTCTTCTCATGCTTTGTTGATTTCATTAAATCTTTTGACTCAATTTGGCATGAGGGTCTGCTATACAAATTGATGGAAAGTGGTGTTGGGGGAAAAATATACAACATTATAAAATCCATGTACACAAACAGTGTTTGGTTAAAATGTGCATTTTCTTTTTGAAAAAACAACAACATTTCTTTTAATTTCACTTTTGTATATTATCTACTTCACTTGCTTTGGCAATGTTAGCATATGTTTCCCAAGCCAATAAAGCGCCTTGAATTGAATTGAGAGAAAGATAAAGAGAAAGAGAGAGAGATACAGAGAGAGAGAGAGAGAGAGAGAGATACAGAGATACAGAGAGAGAGAGAGATACAGAGATACAGAGAGAGAGAGAGATATACAGAGATACAGAGAGAGAGAGATACAGAGAGAGAGAGAGAGAGAGATACAGAGATACAGAGAGATAGAGAGATACAGAGATACAGAGAGAGAGAGAGAGAGAGATACAGAGATACAGAGAGAGAGAGAGAGAGATACAGAGATACAGAGAGAGAGAGAGAGAGATACAGAGATACAGAGAGAGAGAGAGAGAGAGATACAGAGATACAGAGAGAGAGAGAGAGAGAGATACAGAGAAACAGAGAGAGAGAGAGAGATACAGAGATACAGAGAGAGAGAGAGAGAGATACAGAGATACAGAGAGAGAGAGAGAGAGATACAGAGATACACAGAGAGAGAGAGAGATACAGAGAAACAGAGAGAGAGAGAGAGATACAGAGATACAGAGAGAGAGAGCTGATGGGGAATCTAATACTGATCCAGGAGCAGTTATTTCTATGGTATAGGAGCTGCTTCCTGACTACTGTAGCTCCAGATACGAGCTGTTACTGTGCTCGAGGCCTGCAAGTACAGGCCAGATACAAACGGATAAATAGAGTTTCATTAGTGACACTGTGAAAACACTCAGACAGAATGATTAACACAATACCACAGGGGAAAGAGGGAAAGGTGGAGAGAGGGACAGAGGGAGAGAGGTGGAGAGAGGGAGAGAGGGAGAGAGGTGGAGAGAGGGAGAGAGGGACAGAGAGGGAAAGGTGGAGCGAGGGAGAGAGGGAGAGAAAGAGGGATAGGTGTAGAGAGGGAGAGAAAAAGGGATAGAGAGGTGGAGAGGGACAGAGGGAAAGGTGGAGCGAGGGAGAGAGAGGTGGAGAGGGAGAAAGGTGGAGCGAGGGATAGAAAGAGGGATAGGTGTAGAGAGGGACAGAGAGGGAAAGGGAGAAATTTGTATTTATTTTACCTCTATTTAACTAGGTAAGAAGAGGGAGGGAGAGAGAGGTGGAGAGGGACAGAGGGAGAGAAAGAGGGATAGGTGTAGAGAGGGAGAGAAAAAGGGATAGAGAGGTGGAGAGGGACAGGTGGAGCGAGGGATAGGTGTAAAGAGGGACAGAGAGAATTTTTTATTTATTTTACCTTTATTTAACTAGGTAAGAACAAATTCTTATTTTCAATGACGGCCTAGGAACAGTGGGTTAACTGCCTGTTCAGGGGCAGAACGACAGATTTGTACCCAGTCAGGTCGGGGGTTTGAAATTGCAACCTTCCGGTTCCTAGTCCAACGCTCTAACCACTAGGCTACCCTGCCGCCCCGAGAAAGAGGGAGAGAGGGAGAGAAAGAGGGATAGGTGTAGAAAGGGACAGAGAGAGAGGTGGAGAGGGACAGAGAGGGAAAGAGAGAGAGAGGGGGAGAGAGCCAACATAGCTCACAGAGCCCCAGGACAGCAACTCAATTAAACCCAACCAAATCATGAGAAAACAAAAAGATTATTACTTGACACATTGGAAATAATTAACAAAAAAAAACTGAGCAAACTAGAATGCTATTTGGCCCTAAACAGAGAGTACACAGTGTCAGAATACCTGACCACTGTGACTGACCCAAACGTAAAGAAAGCTTTGACTATGTACAGACTCAGTGAGCATAGCCTTGCTATTGAGAAAGGCCGCCGTAGGCAGACATGGCTCTCAAGAGAAAACAGGCTATGTGCTCACTGCCCACAAAATGAGGTGGAAACTGAGCTGCACTTCCTAATCTCCTGCCAAATGTATTAGAGACACACACTTCACTCAGATTACACAAATCCACAAAGAATTAGAAAAAAATCAAATTTGATAAACTATCTACTGGGTGAAATACCACAGTGTGCCATCACAGCAGCAAGATGTGTGACCTGTTGCAAGAAAAGAAAAGGGCAACCAGTGAAGAACAAGAAAAGGGCAACCAGTGAAGAACAAACACCATATTTATTTTTACTTTTGTACTTTAACTATTTGCATATCGTTACAACACTGTATATAGACATATGACATTTAAAATGTCTTCATTCTTTTGGAACTTGTGTGAGTGTAATGTTCACTGTTAACTTTTTGTCTACCTCACTTGCTTTGGCAATGTAAACATATGTTTCCCATGCCAATAAAGTCCTTGAATTGAATTGATAGAGGAGAGAGGAGGGGGGGGAGGGGGAGGAGGGGGCAGAGAGGAAAGAGAGAGATCCAGGGGTCTACATTTATATTTGTGTTGACAATGAAAATCATCAGTCATCTAGTCAGCCTAGGAGAGTAAATAGTCATCTACTCAGCCTAGGAGACTAGTCAGTCATCTACTCAGCCTAGGAGAGTAAACAGTCATCTACTCAGCCTAGGAGAGTAAACAGTCATCTAGTCAGCCTAGGAGAGTAGACAGTTATCTAGTCAGCCTAGGAGAGTAAACAGTCATCTAGTCAGCCTAGGAGAGTAGACAGTTATCAAGTCAGCCTAGGAGAGTAAACAGTCATCTACTCAGCCTAGGAGAGTAAACAGTCATCTACTCAGCCTAGGAGACTAGTCAGTCATCTACTCAGCCTAGGAGACTAGTTTGTCATCTACTCAGCCTAGGAGAGTAAATAGTCATCTACTCAGCCTAGGAGAGTAAACAGTCACCTAGTCAGCCTAGGAGAGTAAACAGTCATCAGGTCAGCCTAGGAGAGTAAACAGTCATCTACTCAGCCTAGAAGACTAGTCAGTCATCTACTCAGCCTAGGAGACTAGTCGGTCATCTACTCACCCTAGGAGACTAGTCAGTCATCTACTCATTCTAGGAGACTAGTCAGTCATCTACTCAGCCTAGGAGAGTAATCAGTCATCTACTCAGCCTAGAAGACTAGTCAGTCATCTACTCAGCCTAGGAGACTTTTCAGTCATCTACTCAGCCTAGAAGACTAGTCAGTCATCTACTCAGCCTAGGAGACTAGTCAGTCATCTACTCAGCCTAGAAGACTAGTCAGTCATCTACTCAGCCTAGAAGACTAGTCAGTCATCTACTCAGCCTAGGAGACTAGTCAGTCATCTACTCAGCCTAGGAGACTAGTCAGTCATCTACTCAGCCTAGGGGAGTAAACAGTCATCTACTCAGCCTAGGAGAGCAGCTACAGACTAGTGGTGGTGTTCTGGGTTGAGTGCATTTTACATGTACACCCTTCAGCAGATGCTCTTATCTAGAGCCCCTTAATGTAGTATCTACAGCCCCTTATAGTAGTATCTACAGCCCCTTACAGTAGTATCTACAGCCCCTTACAGTAGTATCTACAGCCCCTTACAGTAGTATCTACAGCCCCTTACAGTAGTATCTACAGCCCCTTACAGTAGTATCTACAGCCCCTTACAGTAGTATCTACAGCCCCTTACAATAGTATCTACAGCCCCTTATAGTAGTACCTACAGCCCCTTACAGTAGTATCTACAGCCCCTTACAGTAGTATCTACAGCCCCTTATAGTAGTATCTACAGCCCCTTTACAGTAGTATCTACAGCCCCTTACAGTAGTATCTACAGCCCCTTTACAGTAGTATCTACAGCCCCTTACAGTAGTATCTACAGCCCCTTACAGTAGTATCTACAGCCCCTTTACAGTAGTATCTACAGCCCCTTACAGTAGTATCTACAGCCCCTTACAGTAGTATCTACAGCCCCTTACAGTAGTATCTACAGCCCCTTACAGTAGTATCTACAGCCCCTTTACAGTAGTATCTACAGCCCCTTACAGTAGTATCTACAGCCCCTTACAGTAGTATCTACAGCCCCTTTACAGTAGTATCTACAGCCCCTTACAATAGTATCTACAGCCCTTTACAGTAGTGAGTGCATTCATGTTCACATTTATTTTAGTACTGGTCCCCTGTGGGAATCAAACACATAAAAGTGTTGCAAGGTCTATAGGCACGATCTCTCCTCCACATTATTCCTCTCCTGTCGCCGCCCAGCCGTGGCTGAAATGCCAGCCTGACCTTTCATTGGGTGTGTGAGAGCCATGCCGCCTGCCACGGCTAATTTAGTTCCCCCTGCCTCCTCTCCTCCGCTGCCTGACGTCAGATAATCCCTTTGATCTGTGTTTGACTCAGGATGTTGTAGAAGTATGTGGGAAACCAAACCAGTCAGCACTGAGGGAGGGAGGAAGGGAGGGAGGGAGGGGGAGAGAGAGAGAGAGAGAGAGAGAGAGGGTGAAGAAGTAGAGAGAGGTAGAGGGGTAGAGAGGGAGAATAAGTAGAGAGGGGTAGAGAGGGAGAGAGAGAGGGAGAGAGAGAGGGAGGTAGAGACGGAGAGAGGGGGAGAGAGGGGAAGAGAGAGGGGGGTAGAGAGGGAGAAGAGGGGGAGAGAGAGAGAGGGGAGAGAGAGAGAGAGGGGGAGAGAGAGAGAGAGAGAGAGAGAGAGAGAGAGAGAGAGAGAGGGTCAGTTCCCATGTTCACATTTTTTACTCATTTTATTTTATTTAACCCTTCTTTTACCAGGTAAGTTGACTGAGAACACATTCTCATTTACAGCAACGACCTGGGGAATAGTTACAGGGGAGAGGAATGAGCCAGTTGGAAGCTGGGGATGATTAGGGGGCCGTGATGGAATTTAGCCAGGACACCAGGGTTAACACCCCTACTCTTACATACCATGGGATCTTTTAGTGACCACGGAGAGTCAGGACACCCGTTTAACATCCCATCTGAAAGACTACACTGCGGCATTAGAATCTTTATTTTGACCAGAGGAAAGAGTCCTTCCTACTGGCCTTCCAACACTCCTTCCAGCAGCATCTGGTCTTCCATCCAGGGACCAATCAGGACACAGACTAACTCAGGTTCTAAACCTGTTCTAAACCCAGACTAACTCTGGTTCTAAACCTGTTCTAAACCCAGACTAACTCAGGTTCTAAACCTGTTCTAAACCCAGACTAACTCTGGTTCTAAACCTGTTCTAAACCTGTTCTAAACCCAGACTAACTCAGGTTCTAAACCTGTTTTAAATTCAGACAGACTCAGGTGCTGAGCCTTCGAACATGAGCTTCAGCAGCGGAACACCAGCAGAGAAAGGTAAGTGCTGTTGATACTCCCCTCATATCTGAACTAGAGGCACTGTGGCTCTACCACCTGGGCTCCTGTAAAGCCACGCGCAGGCCTGTAGTGTCTAGTGTAACAAGCACTTTACAAGCCCCTGGAGAGGTACTTTATACTCCGCAGGATCTGAATTACAGCTATCACCAGGAGAAGAAGAAAAACTAAGTGTCTGTGTCACTTTGAGATGGGAAGATGGCGAAGGGACTGCCAGAGAGCTGAGAGTTGCCTTTATCATCCTGATCAGCTTTCCTCTATTTGTGAGGAAAATGCCTGATTGTCAGATGAGGCTGTGAATGATATAAGCACCGTTTAGCACCTGGATTCCTGATTTCATTACAACCTGAGGCAATCCTATTTCTCACTTCCTAGTGAATCAACAGTTTAGACTAGATAGTCAGCACTTCTAGTTAGCACAAAGAGTTGATCTAATGGATCTATTTTCCAGGAACCCAGCGAGTCAATGGTCAGGTGGTCAGTAAAAGCTTCCCTAGAGATGACCTCTCCTTGGAGTTCAGACTTGTCAATATCAGGGAATTGTGTTACGTCTGCACTTCACAGCCAGATCAGAATGCCATATCTCTATCTAGCACACTGTCCAGTCCAGGCCTGTTATGTTAACCCTGCACTGGGTTGAGCTGTGGACTCTGGACGGTAATGGAGTAGGCAGTGAAGTCTGGACACAGTCTGTGTGCTTGGTTCCAATAGGTGTGTTGACCTATCCTCAGCATTAAAACAACCATCTACACTGACCCGTCACCAGACACAAAAAAAAGTGCATCCCAAATTGTACCTTAATCCTGATATGGTGCACTACTTTTGACCAGAGCCTTAATCAAAAGTAGTGCACTACAAAGGTAACAGGGAACCATTTGAGACTCCGACAGGACCAGCTAGTGAGACGAAGATCATTGCATCTAATGAGATCTGTGAGATGATGAGATGGCTGATCATTATGACTGCCAGCCTTCTAACTGCAGAGGCTGAGGTGCAAATAGAACTTCACTGCATCATTATCCGTCTGATGGGAGAGGATAGACTCAGGCTAGACCTCTTTAGCATTCAACATATGTAAGGGTCACGCTTATGGTGACCTAGTAGAGGGAAAAGTGAATGACGGCTTAACTATTGAACAAGGATTTTGCTCAGTAGGCAAACAGGTGCATGATGTCAGATTCCCACAATGCACTTCCCCAGTCATAGGATGCCTTCGCATTCCCAAACAGAGAGCACCAGCAGTCACTAATCCCACCTGTCTGTCTGTGTCAGTTTGGTATGCAGGGACAGATTTTGTGTGGCACAGGTCACACACACACTTCACCATGTTGGCTCCTTAGTCCTTTCAACCTGAACAGCCATATAGTGTCATATTGGGCTATGTACTGTAGTTTCAGTTCATTTAGTCTCTGTGGTCAATGTTTACACTTCACTGATCCTCTCAATGCAATGCTTTTCCAACATATTTCATCTTGTGTCTATTTTTCAAAACATTCTTCTAGCAGTCAGAGGAGATAAAGAGGACAAGGACAGACAACAGTAGTACAGTACATTTAGAAAACACGGTGTGACTGTATCTAGAACCTAAAAGAGTTCTTTGGCTGTCCACATAGGATAACGCTTTTTGGTTCCAGGGAGAACCCTTTTTGGTTCCATATAAAACGGTTTCCACAGAGGGTTCTACATGGAACCCAACCGGGTTCTACATGGAACCTAACAGGGTTTTACCTGGAACCAAAAAACTTTCTCCTGAGGTCTCCCGAGTGGTGCAGTGGTCTAAGGCACTGCATCTCAGTGCTAGCTGTGCCACTAGAGATTCTGGGTTTGAGTCCAGGCTCTGTCGCAGCCGGCCGCGACCGGGAGACCTTCGCCTCTCCAGAGTCCGTACGGGAGTTGCAGTGATGAGACAAGACTGTTTTTTAAAAAACATTTTGTGGAAATATTGAGTCAAATATTTGCACCGATACCCGAATTTGTAGATTCAGACTTTATTATAAATTAACAGAGCAACAAAAATATCTATATTTCACCTTTATTTAACCAGGTAGGCTAGTTAAGAACAAGTTCTCATTTGCAACTGCGACCTGGCCAAGATAAAGCATAGCAGTTCGACACATACAACAATACAGAGTTACACATGGAATAAACAAACATACAATCAGTAATACAGTAGGAATATCTATATACAGCATGTGCAAATGAGGTAGGATAAGGGAGGTAAGGCAATAAATAGGCCATGGTGGCAAAGTAATTACAATATAGCAATTAAAAACTGGAATTGTAGGATGTGATGAGGATGAATGTGCAAGTTGAGATACTGGGGTGCAAAGGGAGCAAGACAAATAAACAAATAAATAAATAAATACAGTATGGGGATGAGGTAGATTGGATGGGCAATTTACAGATGAGCTATGTACAGGTGCAGTGATCTGTGAGCTGCTCTGACAGCTGGTGCTTAAAGCTAGTGAGGGAGGTAAGAGTCTCCAACTTCAGATATTTTTGCAGTTCGTTCCAGTCATTGGCAGCAGAGAACTGGAAGGAGAGGTGGCCAGAGGAAGAATTGGCTTTGGGGGTGACCAGTGAGATATACCTGCTGGAGCATGTGCTACGGGTGGGTGCTGCTATGGTGACCAGTGAGCTGAGATAAGGCGGGGCTTTACCTAGCAGAGACTTGTAGATGACCTGGAGCCAATGGGTTTGGCGACGAGTATGAAGCGAGGGCCAGCCAACGAGAGCATACATGTCGCAGTGGTGGGTAGTATATGGGGCTTTGGTGCAAAACGGATAGCACTGTGATAGACTGCATCCAATTTGTTGAGTAGAGTGTTGGAGGCTATTTTGTAAATGACATTGCCGAAGTCGAGGATCGGTAGGATGGTCAGTTTTACAAGGGTATGTTTGGCAGCATGAGTGAAGGAGGCTTTGTTGCAAAATAGGAAGCCGATTCTAGATTTAATTTTGAATTGGAGATGTTTAATGTCTGGAAGGAGAGTTTACAGTCTAACCAGACACCTAGGTATTTGTAGTTGTCCACATAAGTCAGAACTGTCCAGAGTAGTGATGTTGGATGGCCGGACAGGTGCGGGCAGCGATCGGCTGAAGAGCATGCATTTAGTTTTACTTGCATTTAGGAGAGTTGTATGGCATTGAAAATCATCTGTAGGTTAGTTAACACAATGTCCAAAGAAGGGCCAGAGGTATACAGAATGGTGTCGTCTGCGTAGAGGTGGATCAAATAATCACCAGCAGCGAGAGAGACATCATTGATGTATACAGGGAAGAGAGTCGGCCCGAGAATTGAACCCTGTGGCACACCCATAGAGACTGCCAGAGGTCCTTCGATTTGACACACAGAACTCTATCGGAGAAGTAGTTGGTGAACCAAGCGAGGCAATCATTCGAGAAACCAAGGCTGCTGAGTCTGCCAATGACAATGCGGTAATTGACAGAGTCGAAAGCCTTAGCCAGGTCGATGAACACGGCTGCACAGTAATGTCTCTTATCAATGGCAGTTATGATATCGTTTAGGACCTTGAGCGTGGCTGAGGTGCACCCATGACCAGCTCTGAAACCAGATTGCATAGCGGAGAAGGTACAGTGAGATTCGAAATGGTCGGTAATCTGTTTGTTAACTTGGCTTTCAAAGACCTTAGAAAGGCAGGGTACAATATATATAGGTCTGGAGCAGTTTGGGTCTAGAGTGTCTCCCCCTTTGAAGAGGGGGATGACCGCGGCAGCTTTCCAATCTATGGGAATCTCATACGATACGAAAGAGAGGTTGAACAGGCTAGTAATAGAGGTTGCAACTATTTCGGCAGATAATTTTAGAAAGAGAGGGTCCAGATTGTCTAGCCCGGCTGATTTGTAGGGGTCCAGATTTTGCAGCTCTTTCAGAACATCAGCTATCTGGATTTTGGTGAAGGAGAGTGGGGGAGGTTTGGGCGAGTTGCTATGGGGAGCGCAGGGCTGTTGACCGGGGTAGGAGTAGCCAGGTGGAAAGCATGGCCAGCCATAGAAAAATGCTTATTGAAATTCTCAATTATCGTGGATTTATCTGTGGTAACAGTGTTTCCTAGCCTCAGTGCAGTGGGCAGCTGGGAGGAGGTGCTCTTATTCTCCATGGACTTTACAGTGTCCCAGAACTTTTTTGAGTTAGTATTACAGGATTCAAATTTCTGTTTGAAAAAGCTAGTCTTTGCTTTCCTAACTGCCTGTGTATATTTGTTCCTAACTTCCCTGAAAAGTTGCATATCATGGGGGCTTTTCGATGCTAATGCAGAACGCCACAGGATGTTTTTGTGCTGGTCATGGGCAGACAGGTCTGGAGTGAACCAAGGACTATATATATTCCTAGTTCTACATTTTTTGAATGGAGCATGCTTATTTAAGATGGTGAGGAAGGCACTTTTAAAGAATAACCAGGCATCCTCTACCGACGGGATGAGGTCAATGTCATTCCAGGATACCCCGGTGTCACACCCTGACCATAGTTTGCTTTGTATGTTTATATGTTTTGTTTGGTCAGGGTGTGATCTGAGTGGGCATTCTATGTTGGATGTCTAGTTTGTCTGTTTCTGTGTTTGGGCCTGATATGGTTCTCAATCAGAGGCAGGTGTTAGTCGTTGTCTCTGATTGGGAACCATATTTAGGTAGCCTGTTTTGTCATTGTGGGTTGTGGGTGATTATTTATGTTAGTTGCTTGTGTCAGCATAGTTCGCATTATAGCGTCAAGGTCGTTATTCGTTTATTGTTTTGTATTCAGTGGTCAGTGCTTTCATTAATTAAAACATCATCATGAACACATACCACGCTGCATCTGGAGTTTTTCTCCTACAACTGTAGCTACCAATTGGATACCATGAAATTGGGGAGAAAAGGAGGTACAAAAATAAGTAAATGAAATAAAAAATGCGTTCTCCTACAGGGACAGGCGGAGAAGAAACCTTTTGTCTAAGAGTCTGTGTTAAAGACCCAGTGCAGTCAAGAACATGATTTCCTGTGTTTTTTATATATATACTTCTACACTATGAGGTGTAAGAGCTGTTTGAAAAGACAGCCTGAAATGTCGGCCTGTTTTGGTGGGATGGAGTTTTGGCCTGCCTGGTGACATCACCAGAAGTAAATGGGTTAATAGACCAATAAGAAAGAGAGTTCCAAACCTCACATCTAGTTTCCAGTTTCCCCTTCCCCACTCAGACCACTCCCAGACAGTCTTAGCTAAATTATTTCTTGAGAAATTGCTCTTTGCTAAGAAGCTATTCTTGTTTCTTGGTACTTTTTGGTACTTAAATTGTTACCCAGAAATAATTTGATATTGAGATGAAAACGGCTCTGCTCCTGCTGAGCAGTAAGGGATAATCCTGGCCATCTCTCCCCAATCTGGGAGCATCATACCAGGCCAGCTAGGCCTGGCTGTAACACACACAGAGCACCAGACATGCTGGCGCTAAAAACCTCTCTCCCTGGCTTGGTGATAAAAAAAAACATGGGGCCACCAGGGAGTTGCCATGGGAACAGGACCCCCCCCCCCCCCCCCCCCCCCCCCCCCCTATTCACCAGATCGACCTCCCTCCCTCCCCTTGCAGCCAGGAAAAGTCTCCACCAATCACTAACTCTGAATGTCGCATACGTTACACGCCAATCAAAATTAACCATGGATGTTAAAATGTAGATCGGAGATGATGACGCTGTGGCATATTGTGGGCAGTTGTTTGAGGTCAGAGCTACCCACCACCCCTGGGCTAGGACTGACCAGGACTGACCCTGCAGGCCAGAGGGGACACCCAGAGGGACTTGCAGGGGCCGAGGGTGGGAGCGTGGAGTCAAGAGGGACAGTATCTTACCTCTGACCTGCCAGTCCCTATCTGTCTAACATTCCTCCCTCAGACCAACCCCTGATATTCCAGCCTACACAGCCTCAGTGGGAGGGAGGGAGGGAGGGACAGTATCTTACCTCTGACCTGCCAGTCCCTATCTGTCTAACATTCCTCCCTCAGACCAACCCCTGATATTCCAGCCTACACAGCCTCAGTGGGAGGGAGGGAGGGAGGGACAGTATCTTACCTCTGACCTGCCAGTCCCTATCTGTCTAACATTCCTCCCTCAGACCAACCCCTGATATTCCAGCCTACACAGCCTCAGTGGGAGGGAGGGAGGGAGGGGCACTGTCCACATTATAATGTTATCACTGTTTTTATAACTGTGTTAAAACCTGTTAAGGATCCTACCCTTTTTGATTGGCTTGGAGCTGATCCATGTGAGTGTAGGTTTAGTACCTGATATACCACGGCTGTCAGCCAATCAGCATTCAGGGCTCGAACCACCCAGTTTATAATACCCTGATAACCCGTGTGACCTTCTGTCTAATAATCGTCCCATGAACGACTCAATCCCTCCTCCAATCACTCCTATTCATAATGGGCTAACTATATCATTAAACATTGTTTTATCTATGGATGTAATGTAGTAGGGATATTATTGGGGTTAAAAATGAACAACTAAGGTATATCCTCAATAGTACGCAAGTTGCATCGTTTTTACTACTGTAGGGTAGGTTCCCTCGATTACATTTCAAAGTAAAGGTTTACTCGCTCTCTTTTTAGATGGAACAGATAACAAGCACATTAACAAACAGTCCACATCCTCCCGGCAGCTCCAGATATAGCCCAGTCTGTTAATCCAGGCAGGCAGAGGGGAGAGAAACAGGAGAACAGAAAAGGCTGCTGCGATCTCCAGGAAGGTTTCTACAGACTACTGTAGACTACTGACAACTGTGTCCTAGTCTACAGAAGCAAGACCAGTCATGCAGACAGGAGAGAGGGGAAGAGGGTAATATATGAGAGGAGAGCGGAGGGGGGAGAAGAAGACAGGAAAGAGAGAGGGGAGGAGAGGGAAGGAGAGAGGGGAGGAGAGGGAAGGAGAGAAAATAATGAGAGGGGAGGAAAGGGGAAAGAGAGAGGGGAGGAGAGGGAAGGAGAGAAAAGGAAAAAGAGAGGAGATGGGAGGGGAGGGGGGAGAAGAGGAGAGAGGAGATGGGAGGGGGGAGGAGAGGAAAGAGAGAGGAGATAGGGGGGGTCGAGAGGAGGGGGAGGGGAAAGAGAGAGGAGAAGGGGAAGAGGAATGAGAGAGGAGAGGGGAGGGGGAGGAATGAGAGAGGAGAGGGGAGGGGGATGAAAGAGAGAGGAGAGGGGAGAACAAAGAGAGAGGAGAAGGGAGGATAGAGAGAGGAGAGGGGAGGAAAGAGAAGGGAAGAGAGAGGAGAGGGGAGAAAAGGGGAGGAGAGGAAAGGAAAGAGAGAGGGAAGGGGAAAGAGAGAGGAAAGGGGAGGGGGAGGAGAGGAAAGAGAGAGGAGATGGGGGAGCGAGAGGAGGGGGAGGGGAAAGAGAGAGGAGAAGGGGAAGAGGAATGAGAGAGGAGAGGGGAGGGGGAGGGGGAGGAAAGAGAGAGGAGAGGGGAGGAAAGAGAAGGGAAGAGAGAGGAGAAGGGAGGATAGAGAGAAGAGAGGGGAGGAAAGAGAAGGGAAGAGAGAGGAGAGGGGAGAAAAGGGGAGGAGAGGAAAGGAAAGAGAGAGGGGAGGGGGAGGAGAGGAAAGAGAGAGGGGTGGGGGAGGAGAGGAAAGAGAGAGGAGAGGAGGTGGAAGAGAGAGGCAGGGTGATGGGCTATATAGGTCATAAGCCAGGTATTCATTAGTGGAGGGGAGATTGCTACTCCCAGGGAAGTGGACACTGTGACCTTCAGCCTTCCCTCTCTTCTTCTGAGGTGGAGTGTATAACAAGACTACCAATCACAGTTACGCTGGAATTGCAACTACACAGCCGAATGGTCTTTATATTTCATCAAACTTGTATTCCTCACATGCTTCAACTCAGGGTTGGTTCTATATAGCTAATGTCTGATTCTGTGCATGATAACTACAGCTTGTATTCCTCACATGCTTCAACTCAGGATTGGTTCTATATAGCTAATGTCTGATTCTGTGCATGATAACTACAGCTTGTATTCCTCACATGCTTCAACTCAGGGTTGGTTCTATATAGCTAATGTCTGATTCTGTGCATGATAACTACAGCTTGTATTCCTCACATGCTTCAACTCAGGATTGGTTCTATATAGCTAATGTCTGATTCTGTGCATGATAACTACAGCTTGTATTCCTCACATGCTTCAACTCAGGGTTGGTTCTATATAGCTAATGCCTGATAACTACAGCTTCTAGACTGTGATTGCTCCCAAAACAGCGATTGGGGAATAGTATGGAATTAGTGAGGGAGAGAATGGTGGGTTGAAATAGAGAGAGAGAGAGAGAGAAGAGATAGTGGGCACCAAAGCAATTAAAAACTGGTTAAAATGTGCTACCCAGGGGCCTGTAGTCATTACTGGAGAGGAGAGCAGCAGCATCAGTGCTGCCAGCCTGGCAGAGAGAGACAGAGAGACAGTAACAGACAGAGACAGAGAGAGACAGAGAGACAGTAACAGACAGACAGAGAGATATACATTAACAGACAGAGACAGAGAGAGACAGAGAGAGACAGATAGACATTAACAGACAGACAGAGAGAGACAGAGAGAGACAGATAGACATTAACAGACAGACACAGAGAGAGACAGTAACAGAGAGAGACAGAGAGTGACAGAAAGAGACAGAGAGTGACAGAAAGAGACAGAGAGTGACAGAAAGAGACAGAGGGTGACAGAGAGTGACAGAGAGTTACATATATGCTTGCTTTATCGACTTCCAAAAAGCATTTGATTATATTTGGCATGCAGGACTGTTCTACAAAGTTATTGAAAGTGGTGTAGCGGGTAAAACATATGACATAATTAAATCAATGTATACTGGCAAAACGTGCAGCATTAAAATTGGCAAGAAAATAACAGAATTCTTTAACCAGGGCGTGGCCTTCGCCAGGGTTGCAATCTGAGCCCTGCACAATATTTACATCAACTGAATTGGCCACTATTCTAGAAAAATCATCAGCCCCTGGTGTTAGTCTCCACAATTCAGAGGTTAAATACCTACTCTTTGCAGATGACCTATGCCTGCTGTCACCCACAGCACATGGCCTACAGCAGAGCCTGGACCTGCTAGAGCAGTACTGCCAGACCTGGGCCCTGGCAGTAAACCCCAAAAATACTAAAATATTGATTTTCCAGAGAAGTTCCAGATCTCAGGGAATTAGACCAAAGTTCTCAATTGGTACAAAATACATAGAGTACTGCACACACTACAATTACTTAGGTTTAAATATATAGAGTCCTGCACACACTACAATTACTTAGGTTTAAAAATAAGCTCAACTGGACACTTTAATGATGCAGTGAATGAGCTGAGAGAGAAAGCACGCGGGGCGTTCTATGCCATTAAAAAACAAATTCAAATTGAAATACCTATTAACATTAGGCTAAAACTAATTGAATATGTCATTGAACTAACTTACGGCAGTGAGGTGTGAGATCCACTTGCAAAACAAGATTTCACCAAATGGGACAAACACCCCATTGAAACCCTGCATGCAGAGTTCTGTAAGATTCTCCTACATGTCCAGAGGAAAACTACAAACAATGCATGCAGGGCAGAATTAGGCCAATATCCACTAATAATAAAAACTCAAAAAATAGCAATTCAGTTTTGGAAACATCTAAAATACAGTGACCCCCTCTCATATCATTACCAAGCCCTGCAATGCCAAGAGCTGAGCAAAGAAAAGAGTCCCCTCATCCAGCTGGTCCTGGGGCTGAGTTCCCAAACCTGTTCTACTAACACACTGAAGCCTCAGTCCCCTCATCCAGCTGGTCCTGGGGCTGAGTTCACTAACCTGTTCTACTAACACACTGAAGCCTCAGTCCCCTCATCCAGCTGGTCCTGGGGCTCAGTTCCCAAACCTGTTCTACTAACACACTGAAGACTCAGGACCAGAACATCCAATCAATCAGAATAAACCAAATTACAACACAATTAAAACCAAACTACATTGCTTATTGGGAAACACAAACACAAAGCAAAATGCAGTGTTATCTGGTCTTAAATCGACAGTTCACCGTGGCAAACTATTTGACCATGGTTACTGGTCAAAACCTTAGAAAAACCTTGACAAAGTACAGGCTCAGTGAGCACAGTCTTGCCATTGAGAAGGGTAGACACAGGAAAACCTGGCTCCCTGTAGAGGAAAGGCTGTGCAACCACTGCACAACAGCAGAACCTGAGACAGAGCTGCATTTCCTGACAAATTGTCAAAACTATAAAACAATTAGAGATTGTCATTTCCCCAAATTTGAAACCCTTATGCAAGGTTTCAAAGCCCTCTCTGATGAGAGTAGGCTACGCGTCCTGTTGGGGGAGGACTCAGAGAACTGTGGGTTGGCAGCGCACTACATTGCTGCCTGCCATAACCTGCACATGTCCTCTACTGTGTGCTTATTTCACCCATGCAGCTACAGTATAGCTGCTCCCTGAAGACACAGACAGACAGACAGACAGACAGACAGACAGACAGACAGACAGACAGACAGACAGACAGACAGACAGACAGACACCTACAGTACCAGTCAAAAGTGTAGACACACCTACTCATTCAAAGGTTTTTCTTTATTTGTACTTTTCTACATAGTAGATGTCACACCCTGACCATAGAGAGCCCTTGTTTCTCTATGGTGTTGTGGGTCAGGGCATGACTAGGGGGTATTCTAGTTTATAATTTCTATGTTGTGTTCTAGTTTATATTTTCTATGTTGATGTTTTGTATGATTCCCAATTAGAGGCAGCTGGTAATCGTTGTCTCTAATTGGGATCATTTTTAAGTAGCTATTTTTCCCACCTGTATTTATGGGATATTGTTTTGTGTTTGTGCACCACGTAGTCACGTTTCGTTGTTCGTTTATTGTTTTGCTGAAGTTTCACTTGGAAATAAAGATGTGGAACTCTATGTACGCTGCGCCTTGGTCCCGTTCTTACGACAACCGTGACAGTAGAATTATAGTGAAGACATCAGAACTATGACATAACACATATGGAATCATGTAGTAACCAAAAAAGTATTAAACAAATCAAAATGTATTTTATATTCTTCAAAGTAGCCACCCATTGCCACTTTTTACAAGTACCGTATATCCTTCTGACTCCATGGTACACATTAATCTGTGGCCACCACACTGATCTACTAGTAGCCTGAATAAGCACAGGGCTGATTTGAAACTAGAAAATATAAGATCAGTAGAACACACGATGAAAAATGAGGGGCATGGTGTCCTCTCATCCAGGAAATGTTTTAGATTGAGGAAGTGGGTCACAACTGTGTGTAAGGGTCTACCTTCACACTCTGTTTAGAGTAATTGTTTTTTTTCTGGCACTGGAGATTGTTGAGATTTGCTATTGGTCTATTTCTTTGCTGGCTTTTCTCCCACTTCTCATGGAGACTCTTCAGGTAGGCTCGCTTCATATAAATGGCTCCAGAGAAGTGGGAAAGAGGAGTGTGTTGGGTGAATATGTAAAACCCCAAAAAGTACAGATGTTGTTTCTGCAGGAGATGCATAGTGATGTGGTGAATGAAGTCGATTGGGGGATCTGGTGGAAAGGGTCAAGTGTGCTGAGCCATGGAATAAATGTTCTCTCATCCTCAGAGGCTAGGAGAGTATTGGGGGAACTAGAGCGTTGTATTAGTGAGATAGAGGTAGAGATGGTGGGGCAAGGCAATGTAGGTCTCCAGGATAATTTAGCTGAACTACATAGGGACCTGGGCAATTTCATCCAGGTTAAAGCAAAGGGAACACTTGTAAGAGCTAGGTTATCCATGCTCAAGAAGATGGATGCTCCTTATTCTTTGGTTTGGATATGGCTGTCGGATGGGCAGGTGACCTGTGGTGGGGGACTGTGGCGTTTAATACTGAGTTTGTATAGGGCAGAATTGCATGATCCTATGTGTGCTCAGGTTTTGTTTGCAGAACTCCCTAAACTCTCTCTGGCACAGAGGGATAAAATGGACATTCCTCTGTTGTCCCATGAACTGGCAGAGGCCGTAACCCAGGTAACTCCCGGTGGACTCGATGGATTCCCAGTGGAGTTTTTGAAAAAATAATTGGACTGGACTTCCTTTGCGTGTACCATGAGTGCGTTTGGTAGAAGAGTTACCAATGAGCTGACGTGGGGCGGTTCTGACTCTCCTGCCCAAGGAAGGGGACTTGTGTGAACTTAAGAACTGGAGGCCTGTGGTATTACTCTGTGCTGACAACAAGGTATTTGCCAAGGTCCTCTCTAACAGACTGAAGTCCCATCTGGACTTATAGTACATAAGGACCAAACATATTGTGTACGGGACACTCAATTACAGACAACCTGTTCTTAATCAGGGACATGTGTCTAATGTTTGTTTATTTAACCTTTATTTAACCAGTTAGGTTAGTTATTTCAACTTTATTTCACCAGGTAGGTTAGTTGAGAACAAGTTCTCATTTACTACTGCGACCTGGCCAAGATAAAGCAGAGCAGTGCGACATAAACAACAACAAAGAGTTACACATGGAATAAACAAATGTACAGTCAATAACACAATAGAAAAAAAGAGTCTATATACAGTGTGTGCAAATGGCGTGAGGTAAAGCAATAATTAGAACATAGTAGTGGAGTAATTACAATTTAGCAGATTAACACGAGTTATAGATGAGCAGATTATGATGTGCAAGTAGAAATACTGGTGTGCAAAAGAGCAGAAAAGTAAATAAAAACAATATGGGAATGAGGTAGGTAGATTGGATGGGCTATTTATAGATGGACTATGTACAGCTGCAGCGATTGGTTAGCTGCTCAGATATCTGATGTTTAAAGTTAGTGAGGGAAATATAAGTCACCAGCTTCAGCTATATTTGCCATTCGTTCCAGTCATTGGCAGCAGAGAACTGGAAGGCGGCCAAAGGAGGTGTTGGCTTTGGGGATGACCAGTGAGATATACCTGCTGGAGCGCGTGCTACGGGTGGGTGTTGTTATCATGACCAGTGAGCTGAGATAAGGCGGAGCTTTACCTAGCAAAGACTTATAGATTACCTGGAGCCAGTATGTAGCGAGGGCCAGCCGGACTAGAGCATACAGGTTGCAGTGGTGGGTAGTATAAGGGGCTTTGGTGACTAAATTGATGGCACTGTGATGGACTGCATCCAGTTTGCTGAGTAGAATGTTGGAGACTATTTTGTAAATGGCATCGCTGAAGTCGAGGATCGGTAGGATAGTCAGTTTGACGAGGGAATGTTTGGCGGCATGAGTGAAGGAGGCTTTGTTGCGAAATAGGAAGCCGATTCCAGATTTAATGTTGGATTGGAGATGTTTAATATGAGTCTGGAAGGAGAGTTTACAGTCTAGCCAGACACCTAGGTATTTGTAGTTGTCCACATATTCTAAGTCAGAACCGTCCAGAGTAGTGATGCTAGTCGGGCGGGCGGGTGCGGGCAGCGAACGGTTAAAAAGCATGCATTTGGTTTTACTAGCGTTTAAGAGCAGTTGGAGGCCACAGAAGGAGTGTTGTATGGCATTGAAGCTCGTCTGGAGGTTAGTTAACAGTGTCCAAAGAAGGGCCAGATGTATACAGAATGGTGTCATCTGTGTAGAGGTGGATCAGGGAATCACCCGCAGCAAGAGCAACATCGTTGATATATACAGAGAAAAGAGTCGGCCCGAGAATTGAACCCTGTGGTACCCCCATAGACTGTCTGAGGTCCGGACAACAGGCGTGTCTGATTTGACACACTGAACTCTGTCTGAGAAGTAGTTGGGGAACCAGGCGAGGCAGTCATTTGTGAACTTTGGACTGGTCTCTTTAGACAAAGAGAATGCTTTTGATAGAGTGGGAGAATCTGTTTAATGTGATGTCTGTTTGGGTTTGGGGAAAAGTTTTGGCCTGTGTGAAGATGTGTATGCTGGGGCGTCATGTATGCTCAAGGTGGGAGGGGGGCTCAGTAGGCCAGTCTGGGTGAGACATTAGACAAGGATGCCTTCTATCGGGGCAGTTATATACACTAGCCATTGAGCCACACTCCCTATGCAGGAGACTGCAGGGAGGGGGTCAGGAAGAACTGGGAGGGGCTGTCACTGACAGTGGTGTCAAGACCGGCCAGGTGGAGGTGGTTCCTGTCCCAAGTGTCATATAGAGGGAGTGTGAGCAGGGTGGCTGCATTCTGACTAAAGGCGGCACAGAGACTGCTGTACCCTACTGATGTTGGCTGGAGGGTAACAGCATGCACACTGCTGAGGAGAGCTGGCGGATTAAGGTTGAGCCGGCAGCTATTCATCATGAGGCTGGAGAGGCTGAGTGCATCAGGTCTCTCAGATTTTTCCTCTGTGGTGCTGAGGGCCTGGCAGCTGTTAAGGCCCACATGAGAAGGGGGTGTGGAGCCTGGGCAACCCAGCCAGCCTTTTGAGATCAGTCCAGTCTGCCGACAAGTTGGAATGTCTGCGTGAGAGGTTTGGGGTGGAGTTTACTGTCAGGATGTTTATAATGGGTTGCAGCTATTCGAATAAGGAAAAGGCCAAATGTGTGTGTGGTTGAATTTTGTTTGCTCAGGCAAAGTTGGCTATTTGGCTAACAAGGGGGAACAGGGTCAAAGGTGGTGTCAAAGGTGGGAGGATAACAGACCCTTTACTATTATTTATTTTACGTGATGATACAAGGCGCATACATAAATATTTTTTTAAATGTTTTCTTTCACAGTGATAGCGACTCCGACTGGGAGCCCCCGGTGCCATGGTGCCCATCCCCCACCCTGCGGTCTCCGGCTCCACACCTACCTCCGCCCGGCCATCTAGAGGTGTGAAGACACTGACAAAGAAGCGGGGGAAGGGAAGTGTGAAACCTGCTGGCAGAGAGGTAGAGGGGCAATGGCACTCTGTGCTGGAGGGGGATGTGGAGCCACGTCCTCCAATATTCCGACCAAAAAGGCCACCAGGACCTCAGCTGGACATGGCCTCAAAATACAGCCCCATGCAACTTTTTCAACTGTTTATCACCCCGTCAGTTGTTGATTCCCTGGTGTCTAATACAAACAAGTACGGGGCTAAGAAGCAAGCAGGAAAGAAAGAGGCATGGAAGCCCATTTCCATGTCAGACCTTTTCTGCTACAGTACCTTTCGCTGGTGAAGTTAAAAACCCTCAAGGATTACTGGAAAACATCCCCTCTATCAACTGCCTTTCCCCCCCACTGTCATGTCCTCTACAAGGTTTCTAAATATCTCACGGGCGCTTCACATCAGTGACCCAAAAGTTGATGAGGACAATGACAGGACGAGAGGCACCGCAAGGTTTGACAGGCTCTGCAAAGTCAAACCTCTCTACCCCAGCATGGTTGAGGCCTGCAAGACCCATTTTCAGCCTGCCCAGAACTTGTCCATAGATGAGAGGATGGTAGCCTCAAAGGCCAGAATTGGCCTAAAACAATACATGCGTCACAAACCAACAAAATGGGGTTACTAGCGGTTTGTTTTGGCTGATTCTGTGTGTGCATACACGTGCAATTTGTTTGTTTGAGGGGAAAAGCAGTTTTGCGACTGGTAAGGGACTCGGTTATGATCCCGTCATGGAGTTATTGGATTTTCAACTGCTGGGGAAGGGCTACAAACTTTTTGTGGACAACTTCTACACAAGCCTGTTCACAGACCTGAGGAAGCTGGATGTGTGGGCTTGTGGCACCATTCGGACCAACAGAATGGGCTTTCCGAAGACAAAGGTGAACGACATGCCTAAGCGGGCTGAGCGGGGTACCATGCGATGGATCCGTGAAGATGGGCTGCTGTTTGTGAAGTGGATGGATACCAGAGAGGTGATGTGATGTGCTCCACTATCCACAAGTCCTTCAGTGGTGATCACGTCGTCAGGCGTGTGAAGGACGCTACTGGGGCATGGACCACCAAAAATGTCCCCATTCCTGCAGCTATCAAGGACTACAACAAGGGCATGGGAGGTGTAGACTTATCAGACGTACTGATAGGGTACTACAATGTTCTCCATAAGACAAAGAAACGGTACAAGACATTGTTTTATCATTTCATTGACATTGCTCTGGTGAATTCCTTCATCTTGCAGAAGGAAATGGTTAAGAGCTGTGGACTGCCCCCCCCATCTCACAGCTAGCCTTCAGGGAGCTGCTCATCCGGGAGCTTGCTGGCTATAGCACTAAGTCCACTGCATCACCTTCTGCCCCCTCTACCTCTGCCCCCTCTACTCCTGCCACCAGGGGTGTTCATATGCCAAAGTTCATAACTGCAGGCATGAATGTGCCTCAGGGCCAAAAGGGCACAGCATGGATGCGTCGTTGTGTTCTTTGTCACATGAAGTCGCACATCACGTGCACCACTTGTTCGGTTTACCTCTGCTTTACAGCAGAAAGAGACTGCATGGGGACATGGCACCAGCAGCAAAATATTGTGTAGAGGACTGAGGGTCTTCCAAAGGGTCTACCCCTGTTTTTTTTTGTATATGTATTTAAAAAATATTTTTTTAAATATTTTTGTATGTTAGCTTTTTGATATGTTGTATATAGTTATATCATTTCACCAATTTGGCCACTTGGGTACATTTGGGCAACTTGTGTGGGACACCTGGGTGACTTCATGCTAAATGTCATATAGCTCACCCATTCCTGAAGTTATCAGCCTGAAACTTTGCACAACTACAGGTGCCCTCTTGTGTTCTCCATCTAAATGATCCCCAGCATCCTATCTGACTGTTTGGCTATTCTAGTACATGTGAAAGATGATACTGCAACAATAAAAAAACAGAAAACGTATGCTCTTTTTTTCTCTTTTCTTCCACCAGATCTACTGTGTTATATTCTCCTCCAATCAAATAACATTTCCACAAACATCAAAATGTTTCCATTCCAATGATACCAATAATCTGCATATCCTTACTTCTGGGCCTGAGCTAAAGGCAGTTCGATTTGAGAAGGGATGCAGCCATTAGAAGTTAATGGGATTGTCTCTGTGTGACTTAGGGTAGAATTGGAGCTCTATAAAATGATAAACAGTGTGGAGCTGTTTCAGGAGATATGGTGTGTCACGTGGGGGGGCCATCGGTACAGCTGGAGAAGATGGGTTGGATATACAGGTAGTAGAAGTGGTGTGGTTGTGATGTGGGGTAAAGGGCAAGGTGATTGTGCAGCACATGTTAAGGGCGTGTACTGGAGGCGAAGTCAGGTGCAGGAGAGCAGAGTGTAGTTGACGGGCGCACTTTTTATTCCGGTCCAAACGAAAGCACATAAAACGTGCCCAAAACACAGAACACAAAAGTCTCGCGGGTAACAATACCCACAACATCAAAACAATTTCACACAAAGACATGGAGGGAACAGAGGACTAAATACATTGTGGGATTAGGGAATGAAAACCAGGTGTGTATGGAAACAAGACAAAACAAATGGACATATGAAAAATGGAGCGGCGATGTCACGGTTGTTGAAAAGGTTGGACCAAGGCGCAGCGTGTGAGTGTAACGGCTAGCTTAGTTAGCGGTGTTGCTAGTGTAACGGATGTGAAACGGCTAGCTTAGTTAGCGATGCGCGCTAAATAGCGTTTCAATCGGTGACGTCACTTGCTCTGAGACCTTGAAGTAGTAGTTCCCCTTGCTCTGCAAGGGCCGCGGCTTTTGTGGAGCGATGGGTAACGATGCTTCGTGGGTGACTGTTGTTAATGTGTGCAGAGGGTCCCTGGTTCGCGCCCAGGTATGGGCGAGGGGACGGTCTAAAGTTATACTGTTACACGAGTTCCACAACATTTATTTAAGTGAAACTTTCAAACAAAAACAAGCAACAAAACGCGACGTACGTGGTGCAACAAGCACAAACAATACCCCACAACCCAGGTGGGAACAATACCCCACAACCCAGGTGGGAACAATACCCCACAACCCAGGTGGGAACAATACCCCACAACCCAGGTGGGAACAATACCCCACAACCCAGGTGGGAACAATACCCACAACCCAGGTGGAAACAATATCCCACAACCCAGGTGGAAACAATATCCCACAACCCAGGTGGAAACAATATCCCACAACCCAGGTGGGAACAATATCCCACAACCCAGGTGGAAACAATATCCCACAACCCAGGTGGAAACAATATCCCACAACCCAGATGGAAACAATATCCCACAACCCAGGTGGGAACAATATCCCACAACCCAGGTGGAAACAATATCCCACAACCCAGGTGGAAACAATATCCCACAACCCAGGTGGAAACAATATCCCACAACCCAGGTGGAAACAATATCCCACAACCCAGGTGGAAACAATACCCCACAACCCAGGTGGGAACAATACCCCACAACCCAGGTGGGAACAATATCCCACAACCCAGGTGGAAACAATATCCCACAACCCAGGTGGGAACAATATCCCACAACCCAGGTGGAAACAATACCCCACAACCCAGGTGGAAACAATATCCCACAACCCAGGTGGAAACAATATCCCACAACCCAGGTGGAAACAATACCCCACAACCCAGGTGGAAACAATATCCCACAACCCAGGTGGAAACAATATCCCACAACCCAGGTGGAAACAATATCCCACAACCCAGGTGGAAACAATATCCCACAACCCAGGTGGAATCAATATCCCACAACCCAGGTGGAAACAATATCCCACAACCCAGGTGGAAACAATACCCCACAACCCAGGTGGGAACAATATCCCACAACCCAGGTGGAAACAATATCCCACAACCTAGGTGGAAACAATATCCCACAACCCAGGTGGAAACAATATCCCACAACCCAGGTGGAAACAATATCCCACAACCCAGGTGGAAACAATATCCCACAACCCAGGTGGAAACAATACCCCACAACCCAGGTGGAAACAATATCCACAACCCAGGTGGAAACAATATCCCACAACCCAGGTGGAAACAGTATCCCACAACCCAGGTGGAAACAATATCCCACAACCCAGGTGGAAACAATATCCCACAACCCAGGTGGAAACAATATCCCACAACCCAGGTGGAAACAATATCCCACAACCCAGGTGGAAACAATATCCCACAATCCAGGTGGAAACAATATCCCACAACCCAGGTGGAAACAATACCCCACAACCCAGGTGGGAACAATATCCCACAACCCAGGTGGAAACAATATCCCATAACCCAGGTGGAAACAATATCCCTCAACCCAGGTGGGAACAATATCCCACAACCCAGGTGGAAACAATATCCCATAACCCAGGTGGAAACAATATCCCTCAACCCAGGTGGGAACAATGGAGAACTTACGTATGATCCCCAATTAGAGACAACGATAATCAGCTGCCTCTAATTGGGAACCATACCAAGTACACCAACATAGAAATAGG
The DNA here is from genome assembly GCF_057628025.1 of Oncorhynchus mykiss. Lineage (NCBI taxonomy): Eukaryota > Metazoa > Chordata > Actinopteri > Salmoniformes > Salmonidae > Oncorhynchus > Oncorhynchus mykiss. The sequence goes on from NC_143031.1 coordinate 10,103,328, forward strand.
AAAACTAGAACACCCCCCTAGTCACACCCTGACATACAACACCAAGGGCTCTCTATGGTCAGGGTGTGACAGGTGATGGCTAGAAAGCCGGTGACGCCGAACGCCGCCCGAACAAGGAGAGGAGCCGACTTCGGCAGAAGTCATGACAGCACAGGGGATATTTGTTTTTTAAAGGGGGGGTGGTGAGGTTGTATCATTAAAGAAAGACAAAGTTTTAAAGTGTTTCTCTCGCTCTCCTCCCAGCCAGGCCAGGGGTAAACTACTGGGCACCGACGTCAGTTCAATGTCATAAAAAAATAAAAATTGGTTGAGTTGTCAACTAACGTGAATTAAACATGAAATCAACAAAAAATGTCATCACATTGACTCAACGTTGTCACATTACATTTTTGTTGTTGTTGAAATGACATGGGAACAATGTTGATTCAACCTGTTTTTGCCCAGTGGGGACTGTCTAATCCCCCCAGCCAGCCCTCCATTACAGGCTGCCCGCTTAGCTGTATGTGTCAGGGCTCTGTTTACAGTGAAGAAGAAGAGGCTCCATGGAGGGAGACAGCAGATCAGCCATCGATTGATCAATCAGTCCCGGTCCTCCTCCCACGTCTGCTGCTCCACAGTGATCAGCCAGGACAGAGCCATGACCTGTTCCCCTGTCACTGTCAGCCCCCATCTATGCACAGCAGCACCAGGGGCAGAATGGGGCTTACACCCAAACACTTCCTGCATAGATATGAGACTGTAGAAAGGAGATGTTGGGAGTACTGTAGAGTATGATTTGTCCTCCATTTTGTATCATTATGCAGAGTGAAATGGTTTGGAGATGAAAGTACCCGGCTCTTATAGACATCTCCACTGAGTCATCACCACATACTGTAGCTATATGCCAAGAAGGCTGGACCAGTGTGTGTGTGTGTGTGTGTGTCTATTTCTACATAATGTCTGGCTGCAGACTGGCACAGCTCCCTCCTGCTTATTTATTGTCTCTCCTCCTACCCATTGGCCAACAGATTATTTCCTGGGACGCCCAATATCCCCAGGACAGACAGAGACAGCCATATCCCCAGGACAGACAGACAGACAGCCATATCCCCAGGACAGACAGACAGCTATATCCCCAGGACATACAGAGACAGCCATATCCCCAGGACAGAGAGAGACACTGTGGGCAGGTCCCACAACCACAGCCTCCATTCTAGAGGCACTACTCATACTGTCCTCACAAGTGGAGCATAATGGGAACGCATTTCTTGGCAGACACTGTGTATAGAAATTAATTTTCTCCCTCTCATCCCATTTCACTCCCAGGTCCCAGCAGACTCTTCTCCTATTGCCTAGAGTTTGTTCCAGGATGCTCACTCAAATCTCCGACCATGCTACTAACTAACAAGCGATTGCATTGTCCACAACAGAGATCTGTGGTTCTGCGAGGTTCAAAGCTGCAAACACAAAGGCAAAGAGAGAAGTCTCTACAGGCCCATTTGGAAGAGACTGGCTGATTCATCAGTACGCTTAAGAGATGATCACTTTATACTGTAGAGGATTTCATCTAAACAGAATGTCGATGGCCAACAGAGAATCATTATCCCTTGTTGAGTGCAAACTGCTGAATCAATATTATAAAGTAATTACTTTTATCCCAGGAAGAAATGGTCCTACATAAAAACCTCAGATGGCGAAGCAAAGAGAAGCTGTCTTTTCCATTTATCTGCATTTATACTGTACACATTTATTCTGCATTTATACTGTACACATTTATTCTGCATTTATACTGTACACATTTATTCTGCATTTATACTGTACACATTTATTCTGCATTTATACTGTACACATTTATTCTGCATTTATACTGTACACATTTATTCTGCATTTATACTGTACACATGTATTCTGCATTTATACTTTACACATTTATTCTGCATTTATACTGTACACATTTATTCTGCATTTATACTGTACACATGTATTCTGCATTTATACTGTACACATTTATTCTGCATTTATACTGTACACATCTCGTAATTCAGCAAGCTGAGAGTTTCTCATTCTCTGCTTTTCTGTTTGCCCAAGTTCTTTGCCTGAGGACGACAACGACCCTGCAATCTAAGGCCTTCTCCTGAGACAGATGACCTCCACACCACTGCTCATACACCTGACGTTTGCCTCCTCTGTTCTCTTTACACTCTATATTTTTACAGACCAGCTACACTGACAATGTTAACTGGTACTCCTCCCTCTTTCTATCCAGCCTCTGCAGCGTTCTAAAGGGGAGTACTGGATTAACAAATCTAGAATCCACCCTACTATGACAACTGTAACTATTGTCTTGGAGAGATGAGACCCCCCAGAGAGCCAGAGAGCCACTATGGGCCAATGAGAGGGCCAGTGAGGGCCAGAGTGGGCCAGATGGCCAGTGAGTGTCAGAGTGAGTCAGAGAGAGTCAGATGACCAGTGAGAGCCTGATAGCCAGTCAGAGTCAGTTAGAAGTTTACAGACTAAGAGGCTGATTTGGTTTTGAACCTGCCGACTCCAGGATTCTATATTAGGGATTCTGTTTCCACATGCTCAGTTCTTTCCAGGTGCTCATGTCATGGTATTACCTCACACTGATAGCACATAAAATGGCCGGTTTTCATCCAGCCACTGGCTCCTAGTGTGGGATGATGGCTTGTTTGTTCACCACAAGACTCATCAATGGCCTCTTGTTTGGTGAGGGAAAATCTATTTCATGCATGGGCTGTTGTAACACTACAGGCATCTTGGCATGGCATGTTCCCCAGCTCATCACTGTGTCCTACGTCCCATCCTCCCTCACTGTCTCCCTCCCAGCTAGGACACAACAGACTTACGAAGGACATCCACACAACCCAAGCAAACAACAATGAGTCTATTACAAAATATGTTTTTCCTTCCCAAATTCCATCTCACTCCAACAGTGGGGGGGGGGGGGGGGGGCGAGGTTAGGAAAAACACCTGCTCTCCACCAGCACTACTTAACCCTACACACTACCCACATCACCCACAACCACCAGCCCTACACACCACCCACATCACCCACAACCACCAGCCCTACTTAACCCTACACACCACACACATCACCCACAACCAACCACCAGCCCTACTTAACCCTACACACCACCCACATCACCCACAACCACCTGCCCTACTTAACCCTACACACCACCCACATCACCCACAACCAACCACCAGCCCTACTTAACCCTACACACCACCCACATCACCCACAACCAACCACCAGCCCTACTTAACCCTACACACCACCCACATCACCCACAACCACCAGCCCTACTTAACCCTACACACCACCCACATCACCCACAACCAACCACCAGCCCTACTTAACCCTACACACCACCCACATCACCCACAACCAACCACCAGCCCTACTTAACCCTACACACCACCCACATCACCCACAACCAACCACCATCCCTACTTAACCCTACACACCACCCACATCACCCACAACCAACCACCAGCCCTACTTAACCCTACACACCACCCACATCACCCACAACCACCTGCCCTACTTAACCCTACACACCACCCACATCACCCACAACCACCAGCCCTACTTAACCCTACACACCACCCACATCACCCACAACCACCAGCCCTACTTAACCCTACACACCACCCACATCACCCACAACCAACCACCAGCCCTACTTAACCCTACACACCACCCACATCACTCGCAACCACCAGCCCAGCCCTACACACCACCCACATCCCCCACAGCTGTAGGAGGAGGGGCTCTGAGGAGGGCAGGTCAGCCAGAAGCTGAGGTGTCTGTCTGTCCTGGTGGAGTTGGGGACGTCAGGTTTCAGTCTGCAGCTCTCAGTCTGCAGCTCTCAGTCTGCAGCTCTCAGTCTGCAGCTCTCAGTCTGCACTCACTAGCCTCAGCAGGACACAAAGAAGGAAAGTGTGTGGGTGGACTGCTGCTGCTGCTGGTACTAATAGAGAAAACAGACAACATGAGGAAAATACTGTCGGTAGAGAATGAGAGATACAGAGAGAGAGATACCTTGGGCAGGGAATGAGCGAGAGAGCTACTGTGGACAGGGAATGAGAGAGAGAGAGATAGAGAGAGAGAGAGAGAGTAACCGTGGGCAGGGAATGAGAGAGAGAGAGAGCTACTGTGGGCAGGGAATGAGAGATACTGTGGGCAGGGAAGGAGAGATACTGTGGGCAGGGAATGAGAAATATTGTGGGCAGGGAATGAGAGAGAGAGAGCTACTGTGGGCAGGGAATGAGAGAGAGAGATACTGTGGGCAGGGAATGAGAGATACAGAGAGAGAGATACTGTGGGCAGAGAATGAGAGAGAGAGATACTGTGGGCAGGGAATGAGAGAGATACTGTGGGCAGGGAATGAGAGAGATACTGTGGGCAGGGAATGAGAGAGAAAGACTGTGGGCAGGGAATGAGAGAGAGACTGGGCAGGGAATGAGAGAGAGAGAGACTGTGGGCAGGCAATGAGAGAGAGACTGTGGGCAAGGAATAAGAGAGAGAGACTGTGGGCAGGGAATGAGAGAGAGAATGTGGGCAGGGAATGAGAGAGAGACTGTGGGCAGAGAATGAGAGAGAGAGACTGTGGGCAAGGAATGAGAGAGAGAGACTGTGGGCAGGGAATGAGAGAGAGACTGTGGGCAGGGAATGAGAGGGCGAGACTGTGGGCAGGGGATGAGAGATACAGAGAGAGACTGGGCAGGGACTGTGGGCAGAAAGAGAGAGAGAGACTGTGGGCAGGGAATGAGAGAGAGAGAGACTGGGCAGGGAATGAGAGAGAGAGACTGTGGGCAGGGAAGGAGAGAGAGAGACTGTGGGCAGGGAATGAGAGGGCGAGACTGTGGGCAGGGGATGAGAGATACAGAGAGAGACTGGGCAGAGACTGTGGGCAGAAAGAGAGAGAGAGACTGTGGGCAGGGAATGAGAGAGAGAGAGACTGGGCAGGGAATGAGAGAGAGAGAGACTGTGGGCAGGGAAGGAGAGAGAGACTGTGGGCAGGGAATGAGAGAGAGACTGTGGGCAGGGAATGAGAGATACAGAGAGAGACTGGGCAGGGAATGAGAGAGAGACTGTGGGCATGGACTGTGGGCAGAAAGAGAGAGAGAGACTGTGGGCAGAGAATGAGAGATACAGAGAGAAACTGTGGGCAGGGAATGAGAGAGACTGTGGGCAGGGAATGAGAGAGAGACTGGGCAGGGAATGAGCGATACAGAGAGAAACTGTGGGCAGGGAATGAGAGAGACTGTGGGCAGGGAATGAGAGAGAGACTGTGGGCAGGGAATGAGACAGAGATAGAGACTGTGGGCAGGGAATGAGAGAGAGACTGTGGGCAGGGAATGAGAGTGAGACTGTGGGCTGGGAATGAGAGATACAGAGAGAGACTGGGCAGGGAATGAGAGAGAGACTGTGGGCATGGACTGTGGGCAGAAAGAGAGAGAGAGACTGTGGGCAGAGAATGAGAGATACAGAGAGAAACTGTGGGCAGGGAATGAGAGAGACTGTGGGCAGGGAATGAGAGAGAGAGACTGTGGGCAGGGAATGAGAGAGAGACTGTGGGCAGGGAATGAGTGATACAGAGAGAGACTGGGCAGGGAATGAGAGAGAGACTGTGGGCATGGACTGTGGGCAGAAAGAGAGAGAGAGACTGTGGGCAGAGAATGAGAGATACAGAGAGAAACTGTGGGCAGGGAATGAGAGAGACTGTGGGCAGGGAATGAGAGAGAGACTGGGCAGGGAATGAGAGATACAGAGAGAAACTGTGGGCAGGGAATGAGAGAGACTGTGGGCAGGGAATGAGAGAGAGACTGTGGGCAGGGAATGAGACAGAGATAGAGACTGTGGGCAGGGAATGAGAGAGAGACTGTGGGCAGGGAATGAGAGCGAGACTGTGGGCTGGGAATGAGAGATACAGAGAGAGACTGGGCAGGGAATGAGATAGAGACTGTGGGCAGGGACTGTGGGCAGAAAGAGAGAGAGAGACTGTGGGCAGGGAATGAGAGAGAGACTGTGGGCAGGGAATGAGAGAGAGAGAGTTAGAGAGACAAAGAGACAGAGAGAGAAACTGAACAGATGAAAGAAAGAGGAGAGAGAGGGACGAGAGATCTATAGAGACAGACAGTAAGATAATGAGCATGAAGGAGAAGGGAGATGAAGGGAGATTTATATATGTTGTAGCAAGAAAACGGCAACCACCTTGCTGTGCCCCAGAGCACCCAGGAACGGCTCCTATTGGCTGATACTGGCGGAGAGAGTAACCAGCATCCAAGGCAAGTTGCCCCCTAACACTGTTACCACAGCAACAGCTTGCATAATAAACAAGACCACGTGAGTACCGGCAGTTTGGAAATGGTTTCTGACAATGGAAGGGAATGGCCCACCTCCACCTGCCTATTCTTCTTCTGGCTGCTTCTAGGCACTACAAGTGGCTTCCTTAGGTGAAACACGAGTAGAAAATACCACTCTGAAAATATGAAACACTCATTTATAGGTTTAACAATAAGATAAACCCTACAAGTTGGCAGTTTATCTTGTCTTCATTGTCCTGTCTACCATGAAGAGCTCTCAGCAGGCTTCTCTTGCTATTCCTTTGTTGAGGCTGTGTGCTTTTCTCCTGATGCCTTGAGCAACCCAGGGGGTGTCAGGGAGACAGATTATCTCTCTCTCTCTGATAGCTAATGGTTTCTACTGGGACTGGCAGAGTGCTGCTAGACTGTGGAGGCTAGGGATGTCTAGAGAACAGACACACGGATAGACAGACAGACAGACAGACAGACAGGTGGACGGACAGATGGACAGACAGCTGGATGGAAGGCAGGCAGACGGACAGACAGAAGGGTCTTACCTTGGCAGGTGAAGCACTTGACATGGAAGTGGACATTCTGCACACGAACCACCTCTCCCTTACAGACCTCCCGGCAGCGGAGACAGTGGATGGTCACGGCGCCACGCCCGCTATTGCCGCTCGGGCTGCTTCCGTAGGCGCTGTGCCGGTAAGGCCCTGCTGGAGACCACAGGAGAGAAGAGGTAAGGTCAGAGGTCACACCCGCTGGACACCTACCAAGGCCGGCCCGCTCATTAGGCAGGATTATCCGGTCGCCTATGGCGGCAGATTGACGAAGGCAAAATGTTTTGACCCAGACTCCAACAACAACACATACAACCTCACATAACTCCTCCCCAAAACAATGACAATTTCTCTCAACCAGTGGCACAAAGCTTTTTAGGTGAGTGTTGATGACGCCCTGTGATAAGCAGGGCCCACTTGGTCAAAGGCAGGGGCGGGAACTATTTTTATTCTCCAGGGTGATGTTGGAGAAACTCATTGCTGCAGCTCCACCAGTTTCATATTTATTTTGTACCTAACATAAATCCTGTAGCACATATAGGATATGGCAGAAATAGTATGTGGCCTTTTCTGTAGCCTACAGGTTAGAGATCAAATGGATGACAATGTAATGAGACGGACACTGTTTACATCATGCAGGTTCCTTCGATCAAATAGCCTAACCTAAATGCGAAGTCATGTTAACAAACATATCCTAAAAACTGGACAGGTGGAAGTAAAATGGACAATATGAAATGGACCAATCACAACTGTTGTCCAGGAGTTTCACCCCATTGTCATGATCAGTGGTTTCAAATGGACCAATCACAACTGTTGTCCAGGAGTTTCACCCCATTGTCATGATCAGTGGTTTCAAATGGACCAATCACAACTGTTGTCCAGGAGTTTCACCCCATTGTCATGATCAGTGGTTTCAAATGGACCAATCACAACTGTGATCAGTGGTTTCAAATGGACCAATCACAACTGTGATCAGTGGTTTCAAGTTTGTATCCATCAATTTTGGACAAGCTGATCATAGTGAAAAATAATATACCTCTGCATTTCCCGTTGTGTAAACACAGTGCACATATAATCATAATAACTCCTGATAAAGTTGGGTAGCTGATATTCAGTGCTTAAATTGCCAAATTGATTCATTATAGGAATCAGGACTAATAAACCAATGCAACGGGACGTTTTACAAACAGTGGGCCTTATGAGACAATGTCTTTTTTGGGGTGTTGTACAAATGGTAGGCTTATTTTTTTTAAACTAGGAAAGTCAGTTAAGAACAAATTCTTATTTTCAATGACGGCCTAGGAACAGTGGGGTTAACTGCCTTGTTCAGGGGCAGAATGACAGATTTGTACCTTGTCAGCTCAGGGATTTGACCTTGCAACCTTTCGGTTACTAGTCCAACGCTCTAACCACTAGGCTACTCCATACAGATGGGCATTCATGCAATTCAATTGCACACACGCGCACACACACACACACACACACACACACACACACACACACACACACACACACACACACACACACACACACACACACACACACACACACACACACACACACACACACACACACACACACACACACACACACACACACACACACACACACACACACAACCTCTTTAAGATGAAGCCACCGACCAAAGCTGCCATTAAGAAATGGCACCTTTTGAGAGAGCCAGATAAAGAGTTTCAGTATGGTTGTCAGCGTGACCCTAAATCACAGACAGGGCCATCTTTTAGACCTGCCAATGCAATTAACATGCAGCCGTCAGTGTTGCAGCTGCAAACCACACATTCCTGCAACATCTGCTCTCTGCCGCAGATAACCAGGAGGGCTATTAGGAGGAGAACATGGGTGGGGAGCTGAGGAGGAGAACAGGTGTAGGGGGCTGAGGAGGAGAACAGGGGTAGGGGGCTGAGGAGGAGAACAGGGGTAGGGGGCTGAGGAGGAGAACAGGGGTAGGGGGCTGAGGAGGAGAACAGGGGTAGGGAGCTGAGGAGGAGAACAGGTGTAGGGGGCTGAGGAGGAGAACAGGGGTAGGGAGCTGAGGAGGAGAACAGGTGTAGGGGGCTGAGGAGGAGAACAGGGGTAGGGGAGCTGAGGAGGAGAACAGGTGTAGGGGGCTGAGGAGGAGAACAGGGGTAGGGGGCTGAGGAGGAGAACAGGGGTAGGGGAGCTGAGGAGGAGAACAGGGGTAGGGGGCTGAGGAGGAGAACAGTGGTAGGGAGCTGAGGAGGAGAACAGGTGTGGAAGGCTAAGGAGGAGAACAGGGGTAGGGGGCTGAGGAGGAGAACAGGGGTAGGGGGCTGAGGAGGAGAACAGGGGTAGGGGAGCTGAGGAGGAGAACAGGGGTAGGGGGCTGAGGAGGAGAACAGGGGTAGGGGAGCTGAGGAGGAGAACAGGGGTAGGGGAGCTGAGGAGGAGAACAGGGGTAGGGGAGCTGAGGAGGAGAACAGGGGTAGGGGAGCTGAGGAGGAGAACAGGGGTAGGGGGCTGAGGAGGAGAACAGGGGTAGGGGGCTGAGGAGGAGAACAGGGGTAGGGGAGCTGAGGAGGAGAACAGGGGTAGGGGGCTGAGGAGGAGAACAGGGGTAGGGGAGCTGAGGAGGAGAACAGGTGTGGAAGGCTAAGGAGGAGAACAGGGGTGCAGGTGTTTCTGTCAGGGGTCGACCTCTAGCTCTAGGTCCACATCTTAAACCACAGAACAAAGCCACGTTAGCGGAAAGAAACACAACCACATATAATAAGATCGCTGTGGTTCAAATTTGACCTTTGACATCAACAGCCATCTCATTGTATGTGATATTCTGATTTACTCTAGTTTGTGACAACTCTTCAATTCTTATTCTGTCTTTTTACTGTTGTTTTTATTTCTTTACTTAAATATTGTTCACCTAATACTTTTTTTGCACTATTGGTTAGAGCCTGTAAGTAAGCATTTCACTGTTGTATCCGTCGCATGTGACAAATTTGATATTCATTTGTTTCCTGCTCGGCTGCTCCTTGTATTGAACATTGATGGCACAATGATCGCGTTTGACTGAGCAGGATCGGTCTCAAAGCCATGATGACATAATAACTAGTGATGAAGAAAAAATAATGTAACCCAGAGCATAGGTCTATGACTGTGGGTGACAACAACACAGCCTGGGAAGACAACAACACAGCCTGGGGAGACATTAACACAGCCTGGGTTTACATTAACACAGCCTGGGTTTACATTAACACAGCCTGGGGAGACATTAACACAGCCTGGGGAGACATTAACACAGCCTGGGGAGACATTAACACAGCCTGGGGAGACATTAACACAGCCTTGGGAGACAACAACACAGCCTTGGGAGACATTAACACAGCCTGGGGAGACAACAACACAGCCTGGAGAGACAACAACACAGCCTGGGGAGACATTAACACAGCCTGGGGAGACAACAACACAGCCTGGGGAGACAACAACACAGCCTGGGGAGACAACAACACAGCCTGGGGAGACAACAACACAGCCTTGGGAGACAACAACACAGCCTTGGGAGACAACAACACAGCCTGGGGAGACAACAACACAGCCTGGAGAGACAACAACACAGCCTGGGGAGACATTAACACAGCCTGGGGAGACAACAACACAGCCTGGGGAGACAACAACACAGCCTGGGGAGACAACAACACAGCCTGGGGAGACAACAACACAGCCTTGGGAGACAACAACACAGCCTTGGGAGACAACAACACAGCCTGGGGAGACATTAACACAGCCTGGGGAGACATTAACACAGCCTGGGGAGACATTAACACAGCCTGGGGAGACATGAACACAGCCTGGGGAGACATTAACACAGCCTGGGGAGACATTAACACAGCCTGGGGAGACATGAACACAGCCTGGGGAGACATTAACACAGCCTGGGGAGACATTAACACAGCCTGGGGAGACAACAACACAGCCTGGGGAGACATTAACACAGCCTGGGGAGACATTAACACAGCCTGGGGAGACATTAACACAGCATGCAATACTATCACGCTAATCACAGGCTTGAGGTAGGGTGAAAGGAGCCACAAAGCAAATAGGAAATGGATCAATATACTGATATGATATACTATAGCATGTCAGGATTACATCTCCCTAGGCCTACAGCATGCCAGAGATGGAAATATGTACAATGTGTGTATGTCAAATGTTCAGTCATGCCACATGGTTGACCACAACCTGGATATTCCCATAACTGTATCAGTGAGATTCTTATGCTGTGAGAAATTCATGCTGGCTGAACATATGAACGATGGGTTTTGGTCCAGCCAGGATCACCTCTATTAGGAGGTCGTCCTCAGCTCCAGCTTTACTTCTGAAACTAGCAGAAATACAGTAATTTGAAACAAAGTCTGTCAGCGCTTGTTTTATCTTTCTCTAACTAGACTCTGGGAGGATTACTGTTCACGAGGGCTTCCATTAACAGAGGGCTGAAAATGGAACTAAAATAGGATGAAAGTAGAAGACATATTGAGCTGTGGTGCTGTGATGACCGGTGGCTGACCTACCTGCTGACTACCTTGATGTCTCAGTGAGACAGCCAGCCAGACAGATGGACAGCCAGACAGCCAGCCAGACAGATGGACAGCCAGACAAACAGATAGACAGACGAACAGACAGACAGACAGACAGACGGACAGTCAGACAGACGGACCAGACAGACAGACGGACCAGACAGACAGACGGACCAGACAGACAGATGGACCAGACAGACAGACAGACACAGACAGCCAGACAGATGGACCAGACAGGCAGACAGATGGACAAGACAGGCAGACAGACAGCCAGACAGACAGACAGATGGACCAGACAGGCAGACAGACAGACAGACAGACAGACAGACAGACAGACAGACAGACAGACAGATGGACAGCCAGACAGACAGACAGACAGATGGTCAGCCAGACAGATGGACCAGACAGGCAGACAGATGGACAGCCAGACAGATGGACCAGACAGGCAGGCAAACAGACGGACAGCCAGAAAGACAGACAGACAGACAGACAGACAGACAGACAAACAGACAGACAGACAGACAGACAGACAGACAGACAGACAGACAGACAGACAGACAGACAGACAGACAGACAGACAGACAGACAGACAGACAGACAGACAGACAGACAGACAGACAGATACTTACTGGAGATAATATATTGTCTTAGACTGGGCTTGACAGTCACACATTTCCCAGGGTTCTTGGAAAGCCACCCACTCTCAAGAGATCAAGTGGGATTTTTGATCAAATTCATTACAAAGTGTATTTTCCAGTGTCAGCGCTTTGGAGGAGAAGGCAACGCTAAAGAGGGTATCCTAGGACGATGTTAGGCCCAGGGTCTAAAGTTGTCCAGCTGAATTCATTCACAGCAAGGCGTGACATAGAACAGAACAGCCACGGCAGTCCCGGGAGAATCTGTGACATACTGTACCAAGAAGCAAAGCAAACAAAAGACCAAAGGGGTCTGAAGAGTGGGAAAATGAACTGATCACCAGTCAACGGCCTGCTAAATAACGCTATGTTTCTGATCTCCTGTCGGATGGGTTATTTATTTGGTAATACTGCACTTGACGTAGGCAATAGGCATTCATAACTCCTTCCACGAGTCATGAGAATAACCATTTGTCTGAGCCGGTGTGTTTGTGAGGGTTGTTTAGGTTTGAACAGTGAGGCGGTGTGGTGGAGCCCATGAGGGGAGGGGGGAGAGGAGAGTGGGGAGAGGAGAGGAAAGGGGGGGAGAAGGGAGTGGGGAGAGAAGAGGAGAGGAGAGGGGAGGAGAGGAGAGTGGGGAGAGAAGAGGAAAGGGGGGAGAAGAAAGGGGAGGAGAGGAGAGTGGGGAGAGAAGAGGAGAGGGGAGGAGAGGAGAGTGGAGGAAAGGAGAGGAGAGGAGAGTGGGGAGAGGAGAGGGGAGTGGGGAGAGAAGAGGGGAGGAGAGGGGAGTAGAGGAGAGGAGAGTGGGGAGAGAAGAGGAAAGGGGAGGAGAGGAGAGGAGAGTGGGGAGAGGAGAGTGGGGAGAGGAGAGCGGAGGGGAGAGGAGAGGAGAGGGGAAGAGAGGAAATGGGAGGAGAGTGGGGAGAGTAGGGAGAGGAGAGGGGAATATAGTGGGGAGAGGAAAGGGGAGAGGAGGAGAGGAGAGGGAAGGGGAGGAGTGGGGAGAAAAGGAGAGGAGAGGGGAGAAAAGGAGAGTGTGGATGGGGAGGACATGTGTAATCTCCTCCCATGCTGCTTGGTGACGAGTCGTGCGACACACGCACACAGAGGGGTGGGGAGGGGGCAGAGCAGGATTACAGTCTCTCATCCCCTGTGTGGAGCTGTCTAAATCCTTATTAGAGGAGAGGAGTCTTTAGATGTATAGTCTCAAAGCCCCTCCCTCAATGGACATTACTGGAACAATGTCACTCTTAATATACGAGGAGATAAACTGGTTAATCTCTCAAAAGGATGATGTGTTGTGTACAGCAGGCCTAAATGTTAGGATAAAAACAAACAGAAATATGTCCTGATGCCATAAACTTGAATCCAATATGCTGTATTTTCTGTGAGTTATTGATATCTCCGTTATAGCTCTAATCCACTACAACAGGATTTACAGTAACCCTACAGCATCGCAGTTACCCTCTGATACAACTGGGCCCTGCTACAGCATCGCAGTTACCATCTGATACTACTGGGCCCTTCTACAGCATCACAGTTACCATCTGATACTACTGGGCCGTGCTACAGCATCACACTTACCCTCAGTCTACTGGGCCCTGCTACAGCATCACAGTTACCCTCTGATACTACTGGGCCCTTCTACAGCATCACAGTTACCATCTGATACTACTGGGCCCTTCTACAGCATCACAGTTACCCTCTGATACTACTGGGCCGTGCTACAGCATCACAGTTACCCTCTGATACTACTGGGCCCTTCTACAGCATCACAGTTACCCTCTGATACTACTGGGCCGTGCTACAGCATCACAGTTACCATCTGATACTACTGGGCCGTGCTACAGCATCACAGTTACCCTCTGATACTACTGGGCCCTGCTACTACAGCATCACAGTTACCCTCTGATACTACTGGGCCCTGCTACTACAGCATCACAGTTACCATCTGATACTACTGGTCCCTGCTACAGCATCACAGTTACCCTCTGATACTACTGGGCCCTGCTACAGCATCACAGTTACCCTCTGATACTACTGGGCCCTGCTACAGCATCACAGTTACCCTCTGATACTACTGGGCCCTGCTACAGCATCACACTTACCCTCTGAAACTACTGGGCCCTGCTACATCATCACACTTACCATATGATACTACTGGGCCCTGCTACAGCATCACAGTTACCCTCTGATACTACTGGGCCCTTCTACAGCAGCACAGTTACCCTCTGATACTACTGGGCCCTGCTACAGCATCACACTTACCATCTGATACTACTGGGCCCTGCTACAGCATCACAGTTACCCTCAGTCTACTGGACCCTGCTACAGCATCACAGTTACCCTCTGATAATACTGGGCCCTTCTACAGCATCACAGTTACCCTCTGATACTACTGGGCCCTGCTACAGCATCACACTTACCATCTGATACTACTGGGCCCTGCTACAGCATCACAGTTACCATCTGATACTACTGGGCCCTGCTACAGCATCACAGTTACCCTCAGTCTACTGGACCCTGCTACAGCATCACAGTTACCCTCTGATACTACTGGGCCCTGCTACAGCATCACACTTACCATCTGATACTACTGGGACCTGCTACAGCATCACAGTTACCCTCTGATACTACTGGGCCCTGCTACAGCATCACACTTACCATCTGATACTACTGGGCCCTGCTACAGCATCACACTTACCATCTGATACTACTGGGCCCTGCTACAGCATCAAAGATACCATCTGATACTACTGGGCCCTGCTACAGCATCACAGATACCATCTGATACTACTGGGCCCTGCTACAGCATCAAAGATACCATCTGATACTACTGGGCCCTGCTACAGCATCACAGTTACCATCTGATACTACTGGGCCCTGCTACAGCATCACACTTACCATCTGATACTACTGGGCCCTGCTACAGCATCACACTTACCATCTGATACTACTGGGCCCTGCTACAGCATCACAGTTACCCTCTGATACTACTGGGCCCTTCTACAGCATCACACTTACCATCTGATACTACTGGGCCCTGCTACAGCATCCCACTTACCATCTGATACTACTGGGCCCTGCTACAGCATCAAAGATACCATCTGATACACCTGGGCCCTGCTACAGCATCACAGTTACCATCTGATACTACTGGGCCCTGCTACAGTAGAACCACACTAGTGAGCGCCACTGGCCTCACAGGGAAATCAGCTCTGATAGCTCTAAAATGTGCTGCTAATTGTCCTGGCATGGGTGTGAGTGTGTTCTGCCTGGGAGATTAGTGTCTGAGAAGATGACCCTAGATTGAATCTGACAGCCGAAGGCTTTGTCTGTAACTACTACAGTAATACCCCTCCCTCACTTAGACAAGAGCAGAGACTAACATTAACATGTTAGAGGCAGGTAGCCTAGTGGTTAGAGAGTTGGACTAATAACCGGAAGGTTGCTGGATTGAATCCCCGAGCTGACAAGGTAAAAATCTGTCATTCTGCCCCTGAACAAAGCAGTTAACCCACTGTTCCCCAGTAGGCCGTCATTGTAAATAAGAATTTGTTCTTAACTGACTTGCCTGGTTAAATAAATCAAATGAAACCCCAGCATGATGGAACAGTGGATGACACGTTATGAAAGAGGAACCGATGCTCTATGATCACTTCGACTGTTGTCGTCACAGTCACATATATATCAAATCACATTTTATTTGTCACATACACATGGTTAATGTGAGTGTAGCGAAATGCTTGTGCTTCTAGTTCCGACAATGCAGTAATAACCAACAAGTAATCTAGCTAACAATTCCAAAACTACTACCTTATAGACAGACACAAGTGTAAGGGGATAAAGAATATGTACATAAAGATATATGAATGAGTGATGGAACAGAGCAGCATAGGCAGATACAGCAGATGGTATTGAGTACAGTATGTACAAATGAGATGAGTATGTAAACAAAGTGGCATAGTTAAAGTGGCTAGTGCATGGTTAGCAGTGGCTAGTGCATGGTTAGCAGGTGTTTGCAGGTGTTAATGGTCACATGGTAAGCAGGTGTTTATGTTCACATGGTTAGCAGGTGTTAATGGTTACATGGTTAGCAGGTGTTAGTGGTCACATGGTTAGCAGGTGTTAATGGTCACATGGTTAGCAGGTGTAAATGGTCACATGGTTAGCAGGTGTTAATGGTCACATGGTTAGCAGGTGTTAATGGTAGCAGGTGTTAATGGTCACATGGTTAGCAGGTGTTAATGGTCACATGGTTAGCAGGTGTTATGAGTCACATGGTTAGCAGGTGTTAATGGTCACATGGTTAGCAGGTGTTAATGGTCACATGGTTAGCAGGTGTTAATGGTCACATGGTTAGCAGGTGTTAATGGGCACATGGTTAGCAGGTGTTAATGCGAGTGTAGCGAAATGCTTGTGCTTCTAGTTCCGACCACGCAGTAATATCTAACGAGTAATCTAACCTAACAATTTCACAACAACTACCTTATACACACAAGTGTAAAGGAATTAATACGAATATGTACATATAAATATATAAATGAGTGATGGCCAAATGGCATAGGCAAGATGCAGTAGATGGTATAGAGTACAGTATATACACATGAGATGAGTAATGTAGGGTATGTTAACATATAAAAGTGGCATTGTTTAAAGTGGCTAGTGATACATTACATCAAGATGGCAAGATGCAGTAGATGGTATAGAGTACAGCATATACATATGAGATGAGTAATGTAGGGTAAGTAAACATTATATAATATAAAGTGGCTAGTGATAAATTGATTACAACAATTTTTCTGTTATTAAAGTGGCTGGAGTTGAGTCAGTATGTTGGCAGCAGACACTCAATGTTAGTGGTGGCTGTTTAACACTCTGATGGCCTTGAGATAGAAGCTGTTTTTCAGTCTCTCGGTCCCCGTGTTGATGCACCTGTACTGACCTCGCCTTCCGGATGATAGCGGGGTGAACAGGTAGTGACTCAGGTGGTTGTTGTCCTTGATGATCTTTTTGGCTTTCCTGTGACATCGGGTGGTGTAGGTGTCCTGGAGAGCAGGTAGTTTGCCCCCGGTGATGCGTTGTGCAGACCTCACTACCCTCTGGAGAGCCTTACGGTTATGGGCGGAGCAGTTGCCGTACCAGGCGGTGATACAGCCCGACAGGATGCTCTCGATTGTGCATCTGTAGAAGTTTGTGATTGTTTTTGGTGACAAGCCGAATTTCTTCAGCCTCCTGAGTTTGAAGAGGCGCTGCTGCGCCTTCTTCACCACGCTGTCTGTGTGGGTGGACCATTTCAATTTGACCGTGATGTGTACGCCGAGGAACTTCAAATTCTCCACCCTCTCCACTACTGTCCCGTCAATGTAGATAGGGGGCTGCTCCCTCTGCTGTTTCCTGAAGTCCACGATCATCTCTTTTGTTTTGTTGACATTGAGTGTGAGGTTATTTTCCTGACACCACACTCCGAGGAACCTCACCTCCTCCCTGTAGGCCGCCTCGTTGTTGTTGGTAATCAAGCCTACCACTGTAGTGTTGTCCGCAAACTTGATGATTGAGTTGGAGGCGTGCGTGGCCACGCAGTCGTGGGTGAACAGGGAGTACAGGAGAGGGCTGAGAAGGCACCCTTGTGGGGACCCAGTGTTGAGTATCAGCGGGGTGGAGATATTGTTACCTACCCTCACCACCTGGGGGCGGCCCATCAGGAAGTCCAGGACCCAGTTGCACAAGGCGGGGTCGAGACCCAGGGTCTCGAGCTTAATGATGAGTTTGGAGGGTACTATGGTGTTAAATGCTGAGGCTGAGCTGTAATCGATGAACAGCATTCTCACATAGGTATTCCTCTTGTCCAGATGGGTTAGGGCAGTGTGCAATGTGATGGCGATTGCGTCGTCTGTGGACTTATTGGGGCGGTAAGCAAATTGGAGTGGGTCTAGGGTGTCAGGTAGGGTGGAGGTGATATGATCCTTGACTAGTCTCTCAAAGCACTTCATGATGACGGAAGTGAGTGCTACTTTCTTGGGAACAGGAACAATGGTGGCCCTCTTGAAGCATGTGGGAACAGCAGCCTGGGATAAGGATTGATTGAATATGTCTGTAAACACACCAGCCAGCTGGTCTGCGCATGGTCTGAGGACGAGGCCGGGGATGTCGTCTGGGCCTGCAGCCTTGCGAGGGTTAACACGTTTATATGTTTTACTCACGTTGGCTACAGTGAAGGAGAGCCCGCAGGTTTTGGTAGCGGGCCGTGTCAGTGGCACTGTATTGTCCTCAAAGCGAGCAAAAAAGTTGTTTAGTCTGTCTGGGAGCAAGACATCGTGGTCCGCGACGGGACTGGTTTTTCTTTTGTAGTCTGTGATTGACTGTAGACCCTGCCACATACCTCTCAATCCACGGTTTCTGGTCGGGGAATGTTTTAATAGACGCTGTAGGTAGAACATCACCGATGCACTTGTTAATAAACTTGCACGCCGAATCAGCGTATTCGTCAATGTTGTTGTTCGCCGCAATGCAAAACATATCCCAGTCCACGTGATCGAAGCAATCTTGAAGCGTGGAATCCGATTGGTCGGACCAGCGTTGAACAGACCTGAGCGCGGGTGCTTCCTGTTTTAGTTACTGTCTATAGGCTGGGAGCAACAAAATGGAGTCGTGGTCAGCTTTTCCAAAGGGAAGTTAGAACAACAGTGGTCTAGGGTTTTGCCAGCCCTGGTAGCACAATCGATATGCTGATAGAATTTGGGAAGCCTTGTTTTCAGATTAGCCTTTTTAAAATCCCCAGCTACAATAAATGCATCCTCAGGATATGTGGTTTCCAGTTTACGTAGAGTCCAATAAAGTTCTTTCACTGCCATCGATGTTTCTGCTTGGGGGGGAATATACACAACTGTGATTATGATCGAAGAGAATTCTCTTGGTAGATAAAGAGGTCGGCAATTGATTGTGAGGAATTCTAAGTCAGGTGAACAAAAGGATTTGAGTTCCTGTATGTTGTTACGATCACACCATGTCTCGTTAATCATAAGGCATACACCCCCGCCCTTCTTCTTACCAGAGAGATGCTTGTTTCTGTCGGCGCGATGCGTGAAGAAACCAGCTGGCTGTACCGACTCCGATAGCGTGTCTCGAGTGAGCCATGTTTCCGTGAAGCAAAGAACGTTACAGTCTCTGATGTCTCTCTGGAATGCTACCCTTACTCGGATTTCGTCAACCTTGTTGTCAAGGGACTGGACATTAGCGAGTAGTATGCTCGGGAGCGGTGCGCGATGTGCCCGTCTACAGAGCCTGACCAGAAGACCGCTCCGTCTGCCCCTTCTACGGCGTCGTTGTTTTGGGTCGCCGGCTGGGATCCGATCCATTGTCCTGGGTGGTAGGCCAACCAGAGTATCCGCTTCAGGAAAGTCGTATTCCTGGTCGTAATGATGGTGAGTTGACGTTGCTCTTATATCCAGTAGTTCCTCCCGACTGTATGTAATAAAACCGAAGATTACCTGGGGTACCAATGTAAGAAATAACACATAAAAAAAACTAAATACTGCATAGTTTCCTAGGAACGCGACGCGAGGCGGCCATCTCTGTCGGAAGTTCTACTTCCGGCGCTACTATAACACCTGATCAAATCTGTAGTCACAGGCTTCTGCCTCCCAGTGACGTCAGTCCACGTCACCCTGTAACCAGCGGAGAAGAGAGGAGAGGAAAGTCAAACCCAGCTGTTTATCCATCACAGAGAACAAAGCCCTGACTGGCATCACTGACACACCCGATCTCACCACGACATCTGGGAAGGAAGAGATGCATGAGACAGACATACAGTTAACTTCCTCAGCCACAGCTCACAGTGACAGCTCCCCCTTACCCTCCATTCATCTGTCTCTCTGATGGCACTGTTTATTCCACCAAGGAACGACACCCAAGCTCTCTGTGTGTGTGTGTGTGTGTGTGAGGAAAATGAGAGATGTAAATCATTCTGTGACAGGAGCCACACACACACCTGCTTATAACTTGCTGCTGGAATACAATATACAGCTTTACTCCAATAACTTCCCACATCCCACAATCCACTAGGAAAACAACACACTGTGTTTTGCTGGTGAATATTTTAACATTGGGATGGAAATGCTTTGGTCTCTATGACAATGACTAATACTCTCACAAACTCTGTTATGGGATGTTCTTCCCCTCCATCAGCTGAAGACAACAGCTTCTCCTCTGTCCTCTCTGACTGTTAACTCAACATAACAGCTTCTCCTCTGTCCTCTCTGACTGTTAAATGCTTCTCCTCTGTTCTCTCTGACTGTTAACTCAACATAACAGCTTCTCCTCTATCCTCTCTGACTGTTAACTCAACATAACAGCTTCTCCTCTGTCCTCTCTGACTGTTAACTCAACATAACAGCTTCTCCTCTGTCATCTCTGACTGTTAAATGCTTCTCCTCTGTTCTCTCTGACTGTTAACTCAACATAACAGCTTCTCCTCTATCCTCTCTGACTGTTAACTCAACATAACAGCTTCTCCTCTGTCCTCTCTGACTGTTAACTCAACATAACAGCTTCTCCTCTGTCCTCTCTGACTGTTAACTCAACATAACAGCTTCTCCTCTGTTCTCTATGACTGTTAACTGCTTCTCCTCTGTTCTCTCTGACTGTTAACTCAACATAACAGCTTCTCCTCTGTCCTCTCTGACTGTTAACTCAACATAACAGCTTCTCCTCTGTCCTCTCTGACTGTTAACTCAACATAACAGCTTCTCCTCTGTCCTCTCTGACTGTTAACTCAACATAACAGCTTCTCCTCTGTCCTCTCTGACTGTTAACTCAACATAACAGCTTCTCCTCTGTTCTCTCTGACTGTTAACTCAACATAACAGCTTCTCCTCTGTCCTCTCTGACTGTTAACTCAACATAACAGCTTCTCCTCTGTCCTCTCTGACTGTTAACTCAACATAACACCTTCTTCTCTGTCCTCTCTGACTGTTAACTCAACATAACAGCTTCTCCTCTGTCCTCTCTGACTGTTAACTCAACATAACAGCTTCTCCTCTGTCCTCTCTGACTGTTAACTCAACATAACAGCTTCTCCTCTGTCCTCTCTGACTGTTAACTCAACATAACAGCTTCTCCTCTGTCCTCTCTGACTGTTAACTCAACATAACAGCTTCTCCTCTGTCCTCTCTGACTGTTAACTCAACATAACAGCTTCTCCTCTGTCCTCTCTGACTGTTAACTCAACATAACAGCTTCTCCTCTGTTCTCTCTGACTGTTAACTCAACATAACAGCTTCTCCTCTGTCCTCTCTGACTGTTAACTCAACATAACAGCTTCTCCTCTGTTCTCTCTGACTGTTAACTCAACATAACAGCTGAGGACTTCATTGACATGGCAATGGTCCTTATGATTATTTCAATCAACTGAATCAATCAATCAATCAATTCAATCAATCAAATTATAAAAACACTAATCAGTAACTCCTTACATTGTCAAATGAAAGTGATTTGATCCTGGGTAAACAACCAGTGTGATCTGCTGAGTACAGTAGATGTCAGGATTAGACAGAGCTGTGAGGTCTGACTATGTTGACAAGCCCTGAGCGGAGACGAGAGGAGGGGGTAGAGGAGGGGGGAGACGATGACAGAGGAGAGCAGAGCAGCGCCTGGCGTCCTTGTCACCTCACCATGATGGTGTAATCAGCAGGGACTCAGACATGTCAAGGGTGGCCCACCGCCAGGATTTATGGGTATTTTATATGTCAGTGACAGGTGAGGCGTCAGACGACAGCGGTCAGACTGGATCTGGCAGCTCGGTGATTGTCTCCATCATGCCATCTCAAGGTCAGACAGCTCAGTGATTGTCTCCATCATGCCATCTCATTGTCAGACAGCTCAGTTATTGTCTCCATCATGCAATCTCAAGGTCAGACAGCTCAGTGATTGTCTCCATCATGCCATCTCAAGTTCAGACAGCTCAGTGATTGTCTCCATCATGCCATCTCAAGGTCAGACAGCTCGGTGATTGTCTCCATCATGCCATCTCAAGGTCAGACAGCTCAGTGATTGTCTCCATCATGCCATCTCAAGGTCAGACAGCTCAGTGATTGTCTCCATCATGCCATCTCAAGGTCAGACAGCTCAGTGATTGTCTCCATCATGCCATCTCAAGGTCAGACAGCTCAGTGATTGTCTCCATCATGCCATCTCAAGGTCAGACAGCTCAGTGATTGTCTCCATCATGCCATCTCAAGGTCAGACAGCTCGGTGATTGTCTCCATCATGCCATCTCAAGGTCAGATAGGAGAGAATAGTGAACACTGCCACATTGCCACATGTCAGAGCTAAGCCTGGGCTGCTGCTGCAAACACACGGGGACATACTGTAAACCAGTGGATCCCAACCAGGAGTACTAGGACCCTTGGGGGTACGTGGTCTATCCACACGAGGTACTTGAGAAGACTCATGAGACCATAGGATACTGGTAAAATGCACAAGATGGGGTACTTCAGGGGTACACTGGACAGAGCAGCATTCAGTTGGTGGTACAGTAATCGAAAAAGGTGGGAAGCCCCTGCTGTAAAGTATAGTTGGTGGCAGCTCAGTTGCTACTAGTTTTAGTGTTACAAAGCACTTCATGTTAACTTAGAAGAAAGTGACTGAGTGAGGGAATCAGGCAATGACTAGAACAGTAGGAAGCTAAATCATATGGCGGCAGGGTAGCCTAGTGGTTAGAGCGTTGGACTAGTAACCGGAAGGTTGCAAGTTCAAACCCCTGAGCTGACAAGGTACAACTCTGTCGTTCTGCCACTGTTCCTAGGCTGTCATTGTAAATAAGAATTTGTTTTAACTGACTTGCCTAGTTAGATAAAGGTAAAAAAAAAAAAAAAAATATCAGCTATGACTGGTTCTGGACTGGTTCTTAGTCATTCTAAATATATCTCTTATTGCATTCTTGTCCCTGACAACAGTATCACTGTAGTAAACCATTTGACAGGTCACAGCTCTTCTACTTCAGTGTTTTAGATTAAATAATTACATTATAATGTGCACACGTGTACACACACACACTCCAGGTGGCTCGCAGCTTACTTTGGCCGCTGTGCCACTGTCCCTCTCATGCCATCTGGTTAGAGAGGCCTCGCCAGCATCAGGGGTGCCCCTCAGGAACTGGCAGCAGCACCAACCAAGTTTCTGTCTCCTCTTTGGATGCTGCTGATGTCATCACGTTGCTAGGAAGACTGTGCAACTCAAGTTAGTTGCCTGCCTCAATAGGGAGGAGGAAAACATTGGCAGGCTAAAGCAGCTAAACTATGTCATAATCTGGAACTTTTGGAAGGATGACCCAGACTGGTCTGAGACTCTGTTGGGTTCTGTTACCACCCACTACCCTCTTTTGGGTTCTGTTCCAGCGCACTTCTTTTGTTGTGTTCTGTTTCAGCCTACTTCCACTGTTGGGTTCTGTTCCAGTCCACTTCCACTGTTGGGTCCTATTCCTGTGCACTTCCTCTGTTGGGTTCTGTTCCAGCCCACTTCTTCTGTTGGATTCTGTTCCAGTCTACTTCCTCTGTTGGGTTCTGTTCTGAACTGGAACTGGGCCCTGACAGTAAATCTCAGTAAGAACAAAATAACGGTGATCCAAAAAAGGTCCAGTCACCAGGACCACAAATACAAATTCCATCTAGACACTGTTGCCCTAGAGCACACAAAAAACTATACATACCTTGGCCTAAACATCAGCGCCACAGGTAACTTCCACAAAGCTGTGAACGATCTGAGAGACAAGGCAAGAAGGGCATTCTATGCCATCAAAAGGAACATAAATTTCAACATCCCAATTAGGATTTGGCTAAAAATACTTGAATCAGTCATAGAGCCCATTGCCCTTTATGGTTGTGAGGTCTGGGGTCCGCTCACCAACCAAGACTTCACAAAATGGGACAAACACCAAATTGAGAATCTGCACGCAGAATTCTGCAAAAATATCCTCCGTGTACAACGTAGAACACCAAATAATGCATGCAGAGCAGAATTAGGCCGATACCCACTAATTATCAAAATCCAGAAAAGAGCCATTAAATTCTATAACCACCTAAAAGGAAGCGATTCCCAAACATTCCATAACAAAGCCATCACCTACAGAGAGATGAACCTGGGGAAGAGTCCCCTAAGCAAGCTGGTCCTGGGGCTCTGTTCACAAACACAAACACACCCTACAGAGCCCCAGGACAGCAGCACAATTAGACCCAACCAAATCATGAGAAAACAAAAAGATAATTACTTGACACATTGGAAAGAATTAACAAAAAAACAGAGCAAACTAGAATGCTATTTGGCCCTACACAGAGAGTACACAGCGGCAGAATACCTGACCACTGTGACTGACCCAAAATTAAGGAAAGCTTTGACTATGTACAGACTCAGTGAGTAAAGCCTTGCTATTGAGAAAGGCCGCTGTAGGCAGACATGGCTCTCAAGAGAAGACAGGCTATGTGCTCACTGCCCACAAAATGAGGTGGAAACTGAGCTGCACTTCCTAACCTCCTGCCCAATGTATGACCATATTAGAGAGACATATTTCCCTCAGATTACACAGATCCACAAAGAATTCGAAAACAAATCCAATTTTGATAAACTCCCATATCTACTGGGTGAAATTCCACAGTGTGCCATCACAGCAGCAAGATTTGTGACCTGTTGCCACGAGAAAAGGGCAACCAGTGAAGAACACACACCATTGTAAATACAACCCATATTTATGCTTATTTATTTTATCTTGTGTCCTTTAACCATTTGTACATTGTTAAAACACTGTATATATATATAATATGACATTTGTAATGTCTTTATTGTTTTGAAACTTCTGTATGTGTAATTTTTACTGTTAATTTTTATTGTATATTTCACTTTATATATTATCTACCTCACTTGCTTTGGCAATGTTAACACATGTTTCCCATGCCAATAAAGCCCTTGAATTGAATTGAATTGAATTTAATTTAATTATAGCTAGAGGCCTAGTGTATCTATCCAGACAGTACTGGGATATAGCTAGAGGCCTAGTGTATCTATCCAGACAGTACTGGGATATAGCTAGAGGCCTAGTGTATCTATCCAGACAGTACTGGGATATAGCTAGAGGCCTAGTGTATCTATCCATACAGTACTGGGATTTAGCTAAAGGCCTAGTGTATCTTTCCAGACCGTACTGAGACATAGCTAGAGCCCTAGTGTATCTATCCAGACAGTACTGGGACACACACAGTGTATCTTTCCAGACAGTACTGGGACATAGCTAGAAGCCTAGTGTATCTATCCAGACAGTACTGGAACACACACAGTGTATATATCCAGACAGTACTGGGATATAGCTATAAAAGCCCAGTGTATCTATCCAGAGCCATGATACCAGGTTGAGTTTAGAACCTAGAATGATGAGTGATAATGACTGTCCTGCCTCAACAGCATACATATGAATAATACACTACTGCTGTTGGTCAAGCAGAAGTTGAACAATGAGGATACAGTATGTGATGGCCTTTGACTATCTATCCCATCAAAACAAAGGCCTCTGTTCATTCCATTCAGCAAGCCATTTTGTCCATGCCACTCAGTAAGGACAAGAGACAGCGATTCCATCCATCCATCCGTCCGTAGGACTGAGATCCCTGAACTATCTGGGATCCCCTCAAAAAGAGCCTGAAGTGGGGAGAGAGGGGGAAGCCACTCCACCACACCACACACACACCCCAACACACACACATACACCAACACACCCCAACATACACATACACCAACACACCCCAACATACACATACACCAACACACCCCAACATACACATAGACCAACACACCCCAACACACACATACACCAACACACCCCAACACACACATACACCAACACACCCCAACACACACATACACCAACACACCCCAACACACACATACACCAACACACCCCAACACACACATACACCAACACACCCCAACACACACACATACACCAACACACCCCAACACACACATACACCAACACACCCCAACACACACACATACACCAACACACTCCAACACACACACATACACCAACACACCCCAACACACACACATACACCAACACACCCCAACACACACATACACCAACACACCCCAACACACACATACACCAACACACCCCAACACACACATACACCAACACACCCCAACACACACATACACCAACACACCCCAACACACACATACACAGGCAGGCCAACGGGCTGACAGGGCATCAGTTAGTGGGTCCTGTATGGCTCAGTTGGTAGAGCATGGCACTTGCAATGCCAGGGTTGTGAGTTCAATTCCCACAGGGGGACCAAATGACAACAAGTTATTCTGGATAAGAGTGTCTAATAAATGACCAAAAAAGTACAAACTCTAGAATGGCAGGGCCGCTCTTCCAAAGACCTACTCTGGGGGATCAGAGGGACAATAGTCTATTTGTGGATGGTGTTATCAGGGGGATGGGCATTGTTATAGTCAACTGTTTCTGACCTTGTGGTCCATATGGACAGTAGCCAATAGCCAGGCCTAAGGGACAACAGGATAAACACAGCGGTGACAATAGATTAGAGCTGACCACATGCTGTGTTCACTACCTGCTGCTCACACAGAGAGAGAGAGTCAACTGAGTGATGGTTTGAGATAATGGAATTAATATAATAGGATTTTTCATGATTAAGTATAGCAGCAGTTGATTATAAAGCCATAATATAGTAGCAAATGTATAAACAAACACAGAATGCAGCTATAAAACTCCATTATTTTTACTGCCCGTACCTCACAGAGACAATTCTGCACTCTGCATCACGCCAATTTCCGATCGCTGAACGTACCTCACAGAGACAATTGCCATTTTATGGCATTTAGACTAGAAACCCCCTACTAACTCTGTGCACCAGGGACACACAGACTTAGAGGGGGATCCGTTTAGCCATTCCAGATAGCTACTGCTGCAGGTGATTTTGTACATCCCTGCTCAGGCCTGACCAACAGTGACAGCCCTGGCGGTTAATGCTGTCACGGGGCTTTCTAAAAGCAGGGGGCACAGTGAACGTCATGCTGTCTGTGTGTGAACGTCATGCTGTCTGTGTGTGAACGTTACGCTGTCTGTGTGTGAACATCATGCTGTCTGTGTGTGAACGTCACGCTATCTGTGTGTTTATTTATTTTTTATTTATTTTACCTTTATTTAACCAGGTAGGCAAGTTGAGAACAAGTTCTCATTTACAATTGCGACCTGGCCAAGATAAAGCAAAGCAGTTCGACAGATACAACGACACAGAGTTACACATGGAGTAAAACAAACATACAGTCAATAATACAGTATAAACAAGTCTATATACAATGTGAGCAAATGATGTGAGAAGGGAGGTAAAGGCAAAAAAGGCCATGGTGGCAAGGTAAATACAATATAGCAAGTAAATCACTGGAATGGTAGTTTTGCAATGGAAGAATGTGCAAAGTAGAAATAAAAATAATGGGGTGCAAAGGAGCAAAATAAAATAAATTAATTAAATACAGTAAATACAGAGGTAGTTGTTTGGGCTAAATTATAGGTGGGCTATGTACAGGTGCAGTAATATGTGAGCTGCTCTGACAGTTGGTGCTTAAAGCTAGTGAGGGAGATAAGTGTTTCCAGTTTCAGAGATTTTTGTAGTTCGTTCCAGTCATTGGCAGCAGAGAACTGGAAAGAGAGGCGGCCAAAGAAAGAATTGGTTTTGGGGGTGACTAGAGAGATATACCTGCTGGAGCGTGTGCTACAGGTGGGAGATGCTATGGTGACCAGCGAGCTGAGATAAGGGGGGACTTTACCTAGCAGGGTCTTGTAGATGACATGGAGCCAGTGGGTTTGGCGACGAGTATGAAGCGAGGGCCAGCCAACGAGAGCGTGTGAACGTCATGCTCTCTGTGTGTGAACGTCATGCTGTCTGTGTGTGAACGTCATGCTGTCTGTGTGTGAACGTCATGCTGTCTGTGTGTGAACGTCACGCTATCTGTGTGTGAACGTCACGCTGTCTATGTGTGAACGTCATGCTGTCTGTGTGTGAACGTCATGCTGTCTGTGTGTGAACGCCATGCTGTCTGTGTGTGAACGTCATGCTGTCTGTGTGTGAACGTCATGCTATCTGTGTGTGTGTCCGTGTCTCTGTTTATGTCTTTGTGTATGTGTATGGGAGTGTGTGCGCCTGTGTGTGTGTGTGTGTGTGCGCCTGTGTGTGTGTGTGTGTGTGTGTGTGTGTGTGTGTGTGTGTGTGTGTGTGTGTGTGTGTGTGTGTACGTGTGCGTGTGTGTGTGTGTGCGTATGTGTGTGTGTGTGTGTGTGTGTGTGTGTGTGTGTGTGTGTGTGTGTGTGTGTGTGTGTGTGTGTGTGTGTGTGTGTGTGTGTGTGTGTGTGTGTGTGTGTGTGTGTGTGTGTGTGTGTGTGGAGGGTTATGAGGGATAAGGTAGGGAGAGAGAAGTGCAGTGTAAGAACAGATGACCCCAGTAGGGCTTCTGTTGTAGTGGACTGCAAAAGGTAGAGTATATTCCTCTCTATTTCCAGAACCTATAACGAATAACATGCCTGTCACTTAACACCATCTGCGGACCAAATCCTTTCACACAGTCCGCTAAGCTGCTGTTGGCTGGAGAGATGTGACAATTTCTCTATCATACTCCCTGCCCACTTGGTCTGCCATTTACCATGACAACATGCCATATACGTTTTGCAGAGAGAGAGAGAGAAAAAATAGAATCAAATCGTATTTGTCACATGCACCGAATTCAACAGGTGTAGACTTTACCGTGAAATGCTTACTTACGAACCCTTCCCAACTATGTAGAGTTTTAAAATAAAAATACAATAGTAAAACAAGAGGAATAAAATAAAATATACAAGAATGGAGATATACAGGAAGTACCAGTACCAGATCAATATGGAGCTATATACAGGAAGTACCAGATCAATATGGAGCTATATACAGGAAGTACCAGATCAATATGGAGCTATATACAGGAAGTACCAGATCAATATGGAGCTATATACAGGAAGTACCAGATCAATATGGAGCTATATACAGGGAGTACCAGTACCAGATCAATATGGAGCTATATACAGGGAGTACCAGTACCAGATCAATATGGAGCTATATACAGGGAGTACCAGTACCAGATCAATATGGAGCTATATACAGGGAGTACCAGTACCAGATCAATATGGAGCTATATACAGGGAGTACCAGTACCAGATCAATATGGAGCTATATACAGGGAGTACCAGTACCAGATCAATATGGAGCTATATACAGGGAGTACCAGATCAATGTGGAGCTATATACAGGGAGTACCAGTACCAGATCAATATGGAGCTATATACAGGGAGTACCAGTACCAGATCAATATGGAGCTATATACAGGAAGTACCAGTACCAGATCAATGTGGAGCTATATACAGGGAGTACCAGTACCAGATCAATGTGGAGCTATATACAGGGAGTACCAGTACCAGATCAATATGGAGCTATATACAGGGAGTACCAGTACCAGATCAATATGGAGCTATATACAGGGAGTACCAGTACCAGATCAATATGGAGCTATATACAGGGAGTACCAGATCAATGTGGAGCTATATACAGGGAGTACCAGTACCAGATCAATATGGAGCTATATACAGGGAGTACCAGTACCAGATCAATATGGAGCTATATACAGGGAGTACCAGATCAATGTGGAGCTATATACAGGGAGTACCAGTACCAGATCAATATGGAGCTATATACAGGGAGTACCAGTACCAGATCAATATGGAGCTATATACAGGGAGTACCAGATCAATGTGGAGCTATATACAGGGAGTACCAGTACCAGATCAATATGGAGCTATATACAGGGAGTACCAGTACCAGATCAATATGGAGCTATATACAGGGAGTACCAGATCAATGTGGAGCTATATACAGGAAGTACCAGATCAATGTGGAGCTATATACAGGAAGTACCAGATCAATGTGGAGCTATATACAGGGAGTACCAGTACCAGATCAATGTGGAGCTATATACAGGGAGTACCAGATCAATGTGGAGCTATATACAGGAAGTACCAGATCAATGTTTAGCTATATACAGGGAGTACCAGATTAATGGGCAGCTATATACAGGGAGTACCAGTACCAGATCAATGTGGAGCTATATACAGGGAGTACCAGATCAATGTGGAGCTATATACAGGGAGTACCATATCAATGTGGAGCTATATACAGGAAGTACCAGATCAATGTGGAGCTATATACAGGAAGTACCAGATCAATGTGGAGCTATATACAGGGAGTACCAGTACCAGATCAATGTGGAGCTATATACAGGGAGTACCAGATCAATGTGGAGCTATATACAGGAAGTACCAGATCAATGTTTAGCTATATACAGGGAGTACCAGATTAATGGGCAGCTATATACAGGGAGTACCAGTACCAGATCAATGTGGAGCTATATACAGGGAGTACCAGTACCAGATCAATGTGGAGCTATATACAGAGAGTATCAATGTGAAATTAGGGAGAAAAGGGGGTTAATTTAAAAAAAAAACTAATTGAGTGTATGTAAACTTCTGACACACTGGGAATGTGATAAAATAAATAAAAGCTGAAATAAATCACTCTCAACTATTATTCTGACATTTCACATTCTGAAAATAAAGTGGTGATCCTAACTGACCTAACACAGGGGATTTTTACTAGGATTAAACGTCAGGAAATGTGAAAAACTGAGTTTAAATGTATTTGAATAAGGCGTACGTAAACTTCCGACTTCAACTATATAGTTTGGAGAGTCTGTATATGGTGTGTATATAGAGTCTAGTGAGTGTGTATATAGTGTATATATAGTCTAGTGAGTGTGTATATGGTTTGTATATATAGTCCAGTGAGTGTGTATATAGTGTGTATATAGTGTGTACATAGTGTGTATATAGTGTGTATATAGAGTCTAGTTAGTGTGTATATAGTGTGTATATATAGTCCAGTGAGTGTGTATATAGTGTGTATATAGTGTGTATATATAGTCCAGTGAGTGTGTATATAGTGTGTATTTAGTCTAGTGAGTGTGTATATACAGTCTAGTGAGTGTGTATATACAGTCTAGTGAGTGTGTATATAGTGTGTTTATATAGTCCAGTGAGTGTGTATATAGTGTGTATATAGTGTGTATATATAGTCCAGTGAGTGTGTATATAGTGTGTATTTAGTCTAGTGAGTGTGTATATGGTGTGTATATATAGTCCAGTGAGTGTGTATATAGTGTGTATTTAGTCTAGTGAGTGTGTGTATATGGTGTGTGTATTTAGTCTAGTGAGTGTGTATATGGTGTGTATATATAGTCCAGTGAGTGTGTATATAGTGTGTATATAGAGTCTAGTGAGTGTGTATATGGTGTGTATTTAGTCTAGTGAGTGTGTATATAGTGTGTATTTATAGTCCAGTGAGTGTGTATATAGTGTGTATTTAGTCTGGTGAGTGTGTATATAGTGTGTATTTAGTCTAGTGAGTGTGTATATAGTGTGTATTTATAGTCCAGTGAGTGTGTATATAGTGTGTATATAGAGTCTAGTGAGTGTGTATATAGTGTGTATTTATAGTCCAGTGAGTGTGTATATGGTGTGTATATAGAGTCTAGTGAGTGTGTATATGGTGTGTATATAGAGTCTAGTGAGTGTGTATATAGTGTGTATTTATAGTCCAGTGAGTGTGTATATGGTGTGTATATAGAGTCTAGTGAGTGTGTATATGGTGTGTATATATAGTTGAGTGAGTGTGTATATGGTGTGTATATAGAGTCTAGTGAGTGTGTATATAGTGTGTATTTATAGTCTAGTGAGTGTGTATATAGAGTCTAGTGAGTGTGTATATGGTGTGTATATATAGTTGAGTGAGTGTGTATATGGTGTGTACATAGAGTCTAGTGAGTGTTCGTAGAGTCAGTGTAGATAGAGTCTAGTGAGTGTGTATATGGTGTGTATATAGAGTCTAGTGAGTGTTCGTAGAGTCAGTGTAGATAGTCTAGTGAGTGTGTATATGGTGTGTATATAGAGTCTAGTGAGTGTGTATATGGTGTTTATTTATAGTCCAGTGAGTGTGTATATGGTGTGTATATAGAGTCTAGTGAGTGTTCGTAGAGTCAGTGTAGATAGTCTAGTGAGTGTGTATATGGTGTGTATATAGAGTCTAGTGAGTGTGTATATGGTGTTTATTTATAGTCCAGTGAGTGTGTATATGGTGTGTATATAGAGTCTAGTGAGTGTTCGTAGAGTCAGTGTAGATAGATAGGGTACCATTCATTGGATATTTACCAGTCTGGCTATTTAGCAGTCTTATTGGTTGTGGGTAGGAGCTGTCTCAGAGCCTGTATGTCCGAAAGCCATTGCTCCAGTACTGTTCACCGGGACGGTAGCAGAGTGAACAGTCTATGGCTTGGATTCTTTGGTGGAGGTCCTGGATTGCAGGAAGCTCGGCCCCAGTGATGTACTGGGCTGTCCACACCACCCTCTGTAGCGATTTGCGGTTAAGGGCGGTGTATTTGCCATACAAAGCGGTAATGCAGCCAGTCAGGATGCTCTTGATGGTGCAGCTGTAGAACTTTTTGAGGATCCGAGGGCCCATACCAAATCTTTTCAGCCTCCTGCTGGTGAAGAGGCGCTGTCGTGCCCTCTTCACGACTGTGCGTGTATGTGTGGGCCATGTTAGGTCCTTAGTGATGTGGACGCCAAGGAACTTGAAGCTCTCGACCTGCTCCACAACAGCCCCGTCGATGTGGATGGGGGCGTTCTCTCCCCTCTTTCTTCTGTAGTCCACGATCAGCTCCTTGGTCTTACTGACGTTGATGGAGAGGTTGCTATCCTGGAAACACACTGCTAAGTCTATGACCTCCTCCCTGTATGCTGACTCATCGCCGTCGGTGATCAGGCCTACAGCCATTGCTTCGCCAGCAAACTTGATGATGGTGTTGGAGTCGTGCGTGACCACGCAGTCGTGGGAGTATAAGAGGGGAGTAAGCACACACCCTGAGGGGACCCCGTGTTGAGGGTCAGCGTGGTGGAAGTGTTGTTGCCTACCCTCACCACCTGGGGACGGCCCGTAATGCAGTCCAGGACCCAGTTGCAAAGGGAGGGGTTCAGTCCCAGGATCCCTAGCTTGGTGATGAGCTTGGAGGGGACTGTGCTGTTGAACACTGAGCTGTAGTCTATAAACAGAATTCTCACATAGTTAATTCCCCTCTTGTCCAGGTGGGAGAGGGCAGTCGGAAGTGCAATTGAGATGGTGTCATCTGTGGATCTGTTGGTGCGGAATGCGAATTGGAGTGGGTCTAGGTTGTCTGGGATTATGGTGATAATATGTGTCGAGAGAGAGAGTGAAAGAAAGAAGAGAGATAGATATAGAGAGAGATGGAGAGAGAGAAAGATAAATGGGGAGGGGGAGGGCAGCATACTTACTGTACACAGTGAGCAGTTTGTGGCTCCCTCTGAAGTGTGTCATAATGTCATGTGCCATCTGGGATGACATTGCATGCCCATTCAGAGAGATCAGGGCTAGCTATCGGCGTCAAACATGATGCACCACTCGATTCTTTGCCTTACTAATGCTAAACAGAACTAAAATAAAATCCCAGTCAGTATGGTTAAAGAGTGGCGCGTCGTTATTACCCCCCGGTCTGGACAAGCATGACTGATATTATGAATAGCAGGCTATTAGCAGCTACTGATGTGCTTTTAACACGTTTGTTATTACCACACCAAAGGGACTGATCACCAATGGAGACAGCTTTCTATGAAAAAGCAGTTTTACACAATCCCATCAGACACGGTGTCGAGCCTACTCCTGCTCCCTTCCTCCAGCGCCCGACGTCGACCGGTCTACTAACCACAGGCTCTGGCAACTATCATTACGCACACCTGCTCCCCATCATTACGCACACCTGCTCCCCATCATTACGCACACCTGCTCCCCATCATTACGCACACCTGCTCCCCATCATTACGCACACCTGCTCTCCATCATTACGCACACCCGCTCCCCGTCATTACACACACCTGGTTATCATTTTCTCCGTGATTACTTTATTTAGCCCCTCAGTTGACGGCAGTCATTAGGTAGTATTGTTTTCTCTCACGTTCTGTACGCTTCTCATGTTTGTTCATCTGTATAATTTCTTTATTAAATTCACCTTCCGCACCTGCTTCCTGACTCACGGCGTATTACGTTACAATTGGGATAATAGTCATGTCTAAGAAATGCTGTTAATGTGGAACTTTTCTGTGTTTTTTCAATTTTCTTAAGGGCCCTTGGAATCATAGAAAAAGATGATCAACAGAGAGACTAGCCTAAAACAGCTGGCTACAGCTGACGTGGAACATATATCCATATATGCACATTGATATTGAGGTCATACACTTTGCTAGAATACAGTCCTGGCAGTGGCTTACTCTAACCACCTGCTTTGCTGAATGATAACATTACCAGGTGTAGGTGTATATGTGGTAGAGGTGGCACAGACACAAAGACACTCTCTTTTTGCTTGTCAGCTGCACACCAAAATAATTCAACACACGATCATTCATAGATCCGAGTAAATGCTAGAAAGATGTTACTAGAAATATCTGTAAATGCTAAAGTTATATTGTGAATTTACAGGCAACAATTATGTAGAGGCAGGAGATCGTTACTAACAATGAGAAATGATTCACATTCAAAAGGTGTCTTTATATTGTTCAATCAATTTTCCTCAAGGCATTCTGCGTAATATTTGCACGGACCAATCCCAGACCAGAAAGCGCACCCATTAACACTGAGATCAATGAATAAACACAAACCAATATCGTACCCCACCCATCACTGACTGATTGATTGATTGAAGGAATATTAATTCACCCCAAAGCCTGCCCGAGGTTAAACCATCCCAAGCCGTCTGCTAGAGGTTAAACCATCCCAAGCCGTCTGCTAGAGGTTAAACCATCCCAAGCCGTCTGCTAGAGGTTAAACCATCCCAAGCCGTCTTCTAGAGGTTAAACCATCCCAAGCCGTCTGCTAGAGGTTAAACCATCCCAAGCCGTCTTCTAGAGGTTAAACCATCCCAAGCCGTCTTCTAGAGGTTAAACCATCCCAAGCCGTCTGCTAGAGGTTAAACCATCCCAAGCCGTCTGCTAGAGGTTAAACCATCCCAAGCCGTCTGCTAGAGGTTAAACCATCCCAAGCCGTCTGCTAGAGGTTAAACCATCCCAAGCCGTCTGCTAGAGGTTAAACCATCCCAAGCCGTCTTCTAGAGGTTAAACCATCCCAAGCCGTCTTCTAGAGGTTAGACCATCCCAAGCCGTCTGACAGAGGTTAAACAATCCTAAACCATCTGACAGAGGTTAAACCACACCAAGCCGTCTGCTAGAGGTTAGACCATCCCAAGCCGTCTGACAGAGGTTAAACCATCCCAAGCCGTCTGACAGAGGTTAAACCACACCAAGCCGTCTGCTAGAGGTTAAACCATCCCAAGCCGTCTGACAGAGGTTAAACCACACCAAGCCGTCTGACAGAGGTTAAACCACACCAAGCCGTCTGACAGAGGTTAAACCATACCAAGCCGTCTGCTAGAGGTTAAACCACACCAAGCCGTCTGCTAGAGGTTAAACCATACCAAGCCGTCTGACAGAGGTTAAACCACACCAAGCCGTCTGCTAGAGGTTAAACCATCCCAAGCCGTCTGCTAGAGGTTAAACCATCCCAAGCCGTCTGCTAGAGGTTAAACCATCCCAAGCCGTCTGCTAGAGGTTAAACCATCCCAAGCCGTCTTCTAGAGGTTAGACCATCCCAAGCCGTCTGACAGAGGTTAAACCACACCAAGCCGTCTGACAGAGGTTAAACCACACCAAGCCGTCTGACAGAGGTTAAACCATACCAAGCCGTCTGCTAGAGGTTAAACCACACCAAGCCGTCTGACAGAGGTTAAACCATACCAAGCCGTCTGCTAGAGGTTAAACCATCCCAAGCCGTCTGACAGAGGTTAAACCATACCAAGCCGTCTGCTAGAGGTTAAACCATCCCAAGCCGTCTGACAGAGGTTAAACCACACCAAGCCGTCTGACAGAGGTTAAACCACACCAAGCCGTCTGACAGAGGTTAAACCATACCAAGCCGTCTGCTAGAGGTTAAACCACACCAAGCCGTCTGACAGAGGTTAAACCACACCAAGCCGTCTGACAGAGGTTAAACCATACCAAGCCGTCTGCTAGAGGTTAAACCACACCAAGCCGTCTGCTAGAGGTTAAACCATCCCAAGCCGTCTGCTAGAGGTTAAACCATCCCAAGCCATCTGACAGAGGTTAAACCATACCAAGCCGGTTCCCTGCTGTTGATTTGGATGTAGGAGGGTCTTACTAAACCTGCATGGCTTGTTGATGATAATTCCACCACTAAAACCACCCCCCTCCATTCGGAATTGCGAGAAATCTCTCCCAAGATGAATCTCAGTGTGAGTGTCAAGTATGGCTACACCTTGTCCCACCCCACAGTCTAGCACACTGAAGCACTTTGAGACAAAGCAACCTGAGTAAGATGATGTGAAATATAGAAATAAACAATTGAACTGATTGAGTGGGTTTGTCTGTGTACATGTGAGAGAGAGAGAGAGAGAGAGAGAGAGAGAGAGAGAGAGAGAGAGAGAGAGAGAGAGAGAGAGAGAGAGAGAGAGAGAGAGACACAGAGAGACGGAGATAGAGAGAGAGAGAGAGAGAGAGAGAGAGAGAAAGAAAGAGAGAGAGAGAGAGAAAGAGAGAGAGAGAAAGAGAAGGTGAGGGTCATTTAGAATGTGCAGGTGTTACAGTACTGAGTGTAACCCCTACAAAACAATTCCATACCTCCACTTCCCCTCACTAGGCAACCTAAAGCACCACTGAGCCTTATTCTCTAGTAGGTTACACCCACATTCATTGCCACAGTAAATACTGCAAAATCAGGTTTAGTAACTTAAGTTTCCTTTTTACCTGTATGAAGGTTCAATGCCTTTCTCTGAATTCACTTTCTTTACAAAGGTAAAAGAATGTAATGAAAAACATCATTACAAATTAGAACAGGAAGTATAGGCTACTTACCATTAGAATTCATTGTTGAGTTGGCATTCGAAAAGTGATACCTTCAAACTATTAGGTTACTGGATAAATACAGTTGTCATATGCACCATGTCCTGCTGTGTAATAGGTAGAAAATAAAACAAAAATAATGACAAATACTAGAGCAAGGCTGGCATATTTAATATTTAGGGTTTCAGCTCAGAGCAGCTCCAAACTCCTCAGCCTTCTCTCAGCTCCGAATACAGTCCAGAGTGCCTATCCTCTCTAAGCAAGGTGAAGAATCAATCTGAAACCTGATTGGAAAAGACGGGGTGTTCCCTCTGTTCAGAAACGGATTACAACAATGCTCTGGTAGAGACAGTTGAGGATTTCATGTAAATCCGGATTGGAATTGTTGTACAGTAGGCTACTACAGAGCTGCTCTGTCTTGTTCCATCGTCACCGCATCCTTTCTTCTGAGGAATACAGTAACGAGGCTGCGCTTTCGATGGTAGTAGGCTACTTTCACATCGCTGCTGTCAATGCGCTCTGGTGAGTAGAAGCTTTTCGGATGACCGGATCTGAGCGCAGTGGCAGGATGGAGCGGTGGACCGAAATGGTACGCGAGCGCCGAGCAGTGGTCCAACATGCTTTTTACACAACTCCATTTAAAGAGGAACGAGGTTGTCTGCTACGTTTCATTGGCAGAAAGGATAGGCCTACATGTGGGTGTCTGAGTGTCAACACATGACATGGAAACATTGGAATTTTTAGTATGCAAAGTACCTTAGTATGCAAAGTACCTTTTTGTAATTATCAGAACCTAAAAAATAGTTAATGTACATTTAAACTTAGGATACTTACTGGGCTTCCTAAGTCCTAGCCACATGTATGACTAAAAAGAGAAGATTGTAAAATAAATATGTCTATTAAACTTCAAGATTTGGGCAACCTACAGTTTTTCTTCATCATTATTTAAATAATTATTACATGGCTTCCAGCATGCGCGATTCGTTTGCAGTCTAGACTCGGAGGGGTGAACATCTCCTGCTCTGACTGCAGCTGGGAGGGACTGCTGCGCGAGGACTGGGCCGCCTGTGAGTGCTTTGGGACAGGGGTGGGGTCCACGGCAGCACCCGCTGCTCGTTGAGAAGAGTAAGAACGATAGGTGCTTTCATGTCAGTCTCCAAAAGTCTCCAATAACACCAGAAAAAGTCACTAGATTTGTCGCTAGTCACTTTTTTGAAAGTGTGTTGTTAGAGGGGTCTGAATACTCTCTAAATATAGTTGGCAACACTGCATCTAGTGGTCATTTAAATACAGTCATTGCTATCGGAGATCCTTTGGATACCCCTACTCCATTGAAGTTGACATGTAAAATGGTTAAGGTTAGGGTTAGGGTCGCAGTTATGGTTAGGGTAGGGGTTAAGGTTAGGGTAGGGGTTAAGGTTAGGGTAGGGGTTAAGGTCAGGGTAGGGGTTAAGGTTAGGGTTAGGGTTAGGGTTAGGGTCACAGTTATGGTTAGGGTAGGGGTTAAGGTTAGGGTAGGGGTTAAGGTTAGGGTAGGGGTTATGGTTAGGGTAGGGGTTAAGGTTAGGGTAGGGGTTAAGGTTAGGGTTAGGGTAGGGGTTAGGGTAGGGGTTAAGGTTAGGGTAGGGGTTAAGGTTAAGGTTAGGGTAGGGGTTAAGGTTAGGGTTAGGGTAGGGGTTAAGGTTAGGGTAGGGTAGGGGTTAAAGTTAGGGTAGGGGTTAAGGTTAGGGTAGGGGTTAAGGTTAGGGGTTAAGGTTAGGGTAGGGGTTAAGGTTATGGTAGGGGTTAAGGTTAGGGTAGGGGTTAAGGTTAGGGTCGCAGTTATGGTTAGGGTAGGGGTTAGGGTTAGGGTAGGGGTTAAGGTTAGGGTTGGGGTTAAGGTTAGGGGTTAAGGTTAGGGTAGGGGTTAAGGTTAGGGTAGGGGTTAAGGTTAGGGTAGGGGTTAAGGTTAGGGTCGCA
The DNA here is from genome assembly GCF_057628025.1 of Oncorhynchus mykiss. Classification (NCBI taxonomy): domain Eukaryota; kingdom Metazoa; phylum Chordata; class Actinopteri; order Salmoniformes; family Salmonidae; genus Oncorhynchus; species Oncorhynchus mykiss. The sequence goes on from NC_143031.1 coordinate 10,142,464, forward strand.
GTTATGGTTAGGGTAGGGGTTAGGGTAGGGGTTAAGGTTAGTGTAGTGGTTATGGTTAGGGTAGTGGTTAAGGTTAGGGTAGTGGTTAAGGTTAGGGTAGGGGTTAAGGTTAGGTTTAGGGTCACAGTTATGGTTAGGGTAGGGGTTAAGGTTAGGTTTAGGGTCACAGTTATGGTTAGGGTAGGGGTTAAGGTTAGGTTTAGGGTCACAGTTATGGTTAGGGTAGGGATTAAGGTTAGGGTTAGGGTTAGGGTTATGGTTAGGGTTGGGGTTAAGGTTAGGTTTAGGGTCACAGTTATGGTTAGGGTAGGGGTTAAGGTTAGGTTTAGGGTCACAGTTAAGGTTAGGGTAGGGGTTAAGGTTAGGGTTAGGGTCACAGTTAAGGTTAGGGTAGGGGTTAAGGTTAGGGTTAGGGTAGGGTTTAAGGTTTAGGGTCACAGTTATGGTTAGGGTAGGGGTTAAGGTTAGGTTTAGGGTCACAGTTATGGTTAGGGTAGGGGTTAAGGTTAGGGTAGGGTTTAAGGTTAGGGTTAGGGTTAGGGTAGGGGTTAAGGTTAGGTTTAGCGTCACAGTTATGGCTAGGGTAGGGATTAAGGTTAGGGTTAGGGTTAGGGTTATGGTTAGGGTTGGGGTTAAGGTTAGGTTTAGGGTCACAGTTATGGTTAGGGTAGGGGTTAAGGTTAGGTTTAGGGTCACAGTTAAGGTTAGGGTAGGGGTTAAGGTTAGGGTTAGGGTCACAGTTAAGGTTAGGGTAGGGGTTAAGGTTAGGGTTAGGGTAGGGTTTAAGGTTTAGGGTCACAGTTATGGTTAGGGTAGGGGTTAAGGTTAGGTTTAGGGTCACAGTTATGGTTAGGGTAGGGGTTAAGGTTAGGGTAGGGTTTAAGGTTAGGGTTAGGGTTAGGGTAGGGGTTAAGGTTAGGTCTAGGGTCACAGTTATGGTTAGGGTAGGGGTTAAGGTTAAATTTAGGGTTAGGGTCACAGTTATGGTTAGGGTAGGGGTTAAGGTTAGGGTTAGGGTCACAGTTATGGTTAGGGTAGGGTTTAAGGTTAGGTTTAGGGTTAGGGTCACAGTTATGGTTAGGGTAGGGGTTAAGGGTTAGGTTTAGGGTTTAGGATAGGGACGTCCCAAGGATTCCAGATTGCACTAACCATTTAGATGATATCTATCTGTAAATAGCCCATCCAATCTACCTATCTTATCCCCATTTTTTTTTTTTTTTTACCTTTCTGCTCTTTTGCACACCAGTATTTCTACTTGCACATCATCATCATCTGCTCATTTATCACTCCAGTGTTAATCTGCTAAATTGTAATTATTCGCTACTATGGCCTATTTATTGCCTACCTCATATAGACTTTCTTTTTTTCTACTGTGTTATTGACTGTACGCTTGTTTATTCCATGTGTAACTCTGTGTCGTTGTATGTGTCGCACTGTTTTGCTTTATCTTGGCCAGGTCGCAGTTGTAAATGAGAACTTGTTCTCAACTAACCTACCTGGTTAAATAAAGGTGAAATAACTAACCTACCTGGTTAAATAAAGGTGAAATAACTAACCTACCCGGTTAAATAAAGGTGAAATAACTAACCTACCTGGTTAAATAAAGGTGAAATAACTAACCTACCTGGTTAAATAAAGGTGAAATAATTAACCTACCTGGTTAAATAAAGGTGAAATAACTAACCTACCTGGTTAAATAAAGGTGAAATAACTAACCTACCTGCTTAAATAAAGGTGAAATAACTAACCTACCTGGATAAATAAAGGTGAAATAACTAACCTACCTGGTTAAATAAAGGTGAAATAAACATCAAATAAAAAGATGCTTTCTCTTCAAACCCTGGTCAGTTCTGTTACTTGCCCTTGCCTCATTTCAACACTATAGTAACAGTAAAATAAGTGACTGTTACATTTATAACCACTCCACATGCATTAGTTGATCTCCCTGTAACGTTAGAGATCAATCACTCTCAGCTTGCACTGATTCTGAATCACTGTGCACCTTTCGATGTAGAGAACACACTGATGCGTGATGGTTTCACCAGTAGGCCTCCCCTAGATCCAGAGGGGGTCAGTGTTGATCAGGATGAGACACTGGACTGGACTGAACAAGGCTGCATTCTGATTTGCCACCCTTTGAAGGGACAATCCCCCACTTGGTTTGGTAAAATGCTGAGGGATGGGGCTTAAGAAATATAGAAAGAGAATTTGGCGTGCTCAGCTCATTTCATGTTTGTAGTGACAAAAGGTCTCGGGAGCCGGGTTCATAAATTATTTACATTCATTATTTACATACATTATTTACGTACAGTTCTATGAAATAAATCTGTTTTTCTGACCTCTGCTGCAAAAATATACATTAAAACGTATATAGAATAGTTCAGTGAGTGCAGGTTTTTACTTTCTTCATGCTTAAGAAATATATATTTTTTATGTAACTAGGCAAGTCAGGTAAGAACAAATTCTTATTTACAATGACAGCCTACCCCGGCCAAACCCAAATGACGCTCGGCCAATTGTGCGCCGCCCTACGGGACTCCCAATCACTGCCGGTTGTGATACAGCCTGGAATCGAACCAGGGTCTGTCGTGACGCCTCTAGCACTGAGATGTAGTGACTTAGACCGCTGCGCCACTCGGGAGAAAAAGCCACTCTCAAATTCATAGCTAGAGCTATGAATGCAAGGACTGACCGTCCATGGTTCAAAGCTATATAGTGTTTGTTTACAAAACTTTACATTGACTTTGTTTACAAACAAAAGGTTCATAATTAGGATGCGCCCTATCACTGTCTAATGCATAGTATGTCTGATGTATGGTATGGACCCAACACTGTCTGATGTACGGTATGGACCCAACACTCTCTGATGTACGGTATGGACCCAACACTGTCTGATGTACGGTATGGACCCAACACTGTCTGATGTACGGTATGGACCCAACACTGTCTGATGTACGGTATGGACCCAACACTGTCTAATGCATAGTATGAACCCAACACTGTCTAATGCATAGTATGAAACCAACACTGTCTGATATACGGTATGGACCCAACACTGTCTGATGTACGGTATGGACCCAACACTCTCTGATGTACGGTATGAACCCAACACTGTCTAATGCATAGTATGAACCCAACACTGTCTAATGCATAGTATGAACCCAACACTGTCTGATGTACGGTATGAACCCAACACTGTCTGATGTACGGTATTAACCCAACACTCTCTGATGTACGGTATGGACCCAACACTGTCTGATGTACGGTATGAACCCGAAACTGTCTGATGTACGGTATGAACCCAACACTGTCTGATGTACGGTATGAACCCAACACTCTCTGATGTATGGTATGGACCCAACACTCTCTGATGTACGGTATGGACCCAACACTCTCTGATGTATGGTATGGACCCAACACTCTCTGATGTACGGTATGGACCCAACACTCTCTGATGTACGGTATGGACCCAACACTCTCTGATGTACGTTATGGACCCAACACTGTGAAAAGTGTTGATGCGTCTCAGATCAGGCTAATAACAGGGTTGGATTACCGATCAGGCATGCAGGGCACGTGCCCACGGGCCCCCGACCTCCAGGGGGCCCCAAACCCCCCAGAATGAAGTGTTTTTTGGGAGGTTGGGGGGGCCCCTGGAGATAGGTGCCCTAAATACGTTCATCCGGCCCTGAATTGGACACCAACAATGGCAGGTAACATCATCAGCTTCACATACAAAGATCACACCTTCTACATCTTTCCACCAAAACAATATTTCCAATTACTGGGGCTGTCAAATGAAAAATAAATAGATAATAATAGGTCATCACAGGATGTGCTGTCCAAATGTAATCAAAGTGAACTGTAATTTAAGATTTTTTTATACAACAAAAACATTGCAAGAATATTAACGTCTTCATTTTGTCTAAAGTAACAGTTAGCGAAATTAGGTAAATTGAGAAAAGCACACTTTTTTCAACCTCAATGTCAACTTGTTTTCACATCGCATTGTAGATTTTAGCTGTGTATATCATGTATTTGGGATGCTTTCAGTGTATTTTCAATGCTTTCAGAAGATGCAATTAATCACAATAACAAAAATGATGAACTAAAATTACAAAATGTTCTCTCGAGTTAACAGATGAACTCTGACAGACCCACTATTTACGTTTAACTCCTCGGTGAATCAAGTCAAGATGACTTTAGTACATAGTCATTTCAATATAAAAAGTGTGTGGAACCAGTTGTAATGTAATTAATTTGGCAAATCTTAACAGAGAATCTATCATCTATTTTTTTCATTTCTCAGATGACCTAACTCCTCATATCTTTTAGTTGAGTTACTTCAGTGAACAGCAACTTCCTGTTGTGAAGTAATAAAAGACCCTCATACAAAAAAAGCAGAATTCTGCGTCTGCTAGTGATTTGCATAACAGTGAATCAGAAGGTGAGTAGACAGCGTTTCAAGCAGCACAAGTCGACGTTCAGCCAAGAACCACACAGGTACATGTCAGAAGATGATGAATATATGTTTTGCGTTCTGGTGAAGTCCATTAGGACTGAAACATAAATGTGTTTTTTTTTTCACCAAAGGGAGTCAATGAAAGAGCCCCTCTATACAAAGAGCCTCTCTATATAAAGAGACCCTCTATATGAAGATATATAAAGAGCCCCTCTATATAAAGAATCTCTCTATATAAAGAGCCCCTCTATATAATGAATCTCTCTATATAAAGAATCTCTCTATATAAAGAATCTCTCTATATAAAGAATCTCTCTATATAAAGAGACCTTCTATATGAAGATATATAAAGAGTCCCTCTATATAAAGAGCCCCTCTATATGAAGATATATAAAGAGCCCCTCTATATAAAGAATCTCTCTATATAAAGAGCCCATCCATATAAAGAGTCCCTCTATATAAAGAGCCCCTCTATATAAAGAGCCAAATCAAATTGTATCGGTCACATACACGTGTAGATGTTATTGTGGGTGTAGCAAAATGCTTGTGTTTCTAGCTCCCATTCCTCCTGACAGAGCTGGTGAAACTGAGTCAGGTTTGTAGGTCTCCTTGCTCGCACAAGCTTTTTCAGTTCTGCCCACAAATGTTCTATAGGATTGAGGTCAGAGCTTTGTGATGGCCACTCCAATACCTTGATTTTGTTGTCCTTAAGCCATTTTGCCACAACTTTAAGGAGTATGCTTGGGGTCATTGTCCATTTGGAAGACCCATTTGCGACAAAGCTTTAACTTCCGGACTGATGTCTTGAGATGTTGCTTCACTATATCAACATAATTTTCTGTCCTCATGATGCCATCTATTTTGTGAAGTGCACCAGTCCCTCCTGCAGCAAAACACCCACACATCATGATGCTGCCACCCCCGTGCTTCACGGTTGGGATGGTGCTCTTCGGCTTGCAAGTCACCTTCTTCCTCCAAACATAACGATGGTCATTATGGCCAAACAGTTATATTTTTGTTTCATCAGACCAGAGGACATTTCTCCAAAAAGTACGATCTTTGTCCCCATGTGCAGTTGCAAACCGTAGTCTGGCTTTTTTATGGTGTTTTCGGAGCAGTGGCTTCTTCCTTGCTGAGCGGCCTTTCAGGTTATGTCGATATAGGACTCGTTTTACTGTGGATATACAGTGCCTTGCGAAAGTATTCGGCCCCCTTGAACTTTGCGACCTTTTGCCACATTTCAGGCTTCAAACATAAAGATATAAAACTGTATTTTTTTGTGAAGAATCAACAACAAGTGGGACACAATCATGAAGTGGAACGACATTTATTGGATATTTCAAACTTTTTTAACAAATCAAAAACTGAAAAATTGGGCGTGCTAAATTATTCAGCCCCCTTAAGTTAATACTTTGTAGCGCCACCTTTTGCTGCGATTACAGCTGTAAGTCGCTTGAGGTATGTCTCTATCAGTTTTGCACATCGAGAGACTGACATTTTTTCCCATTCCTCCTTGCAAAACAGCCCGAGCTCAGTGAGGTTGGATGGAGAGCATTTGTGAACAGCAGTTTTCAGTTCTTTCCACAGATTCTCGATTGGATTCAGGTCTGGACTTTGACTTGGCCATTCTAACACCTGGATATGTTTATTTTTGAACCATTCCATTGTAGATTTTGCTTTATGTTTTGGATCATTGTCTTGTTGGAAGACAAATCTCCGTCCCAGTCTCAGGTCTTTTGCAGACTCCATCAGGTTTTCTTCCAGAATGGTCCTGTATTTGGCTCCATCCATCTTCCCATCAATTTTAACCATCTTCCCTGTCCCTGCTGAAGAAAAGCAGGCCCAAACCATGATGCTGCCACCACCATGTTTGACAGTGGGGATGGTGTGTTCAGCTGTGTTGCTTTTACGCCAAACATAACGTTTTGCATTGTTGCCAAAAAGTTCAATTTTGGTTTCATCTGACCAGAGCACCTTCTTCCACATGTTTGGTGTGTCTCCCAGGTGGCTTGTGGCAAACTTTAAACGACACTTTTTATGGATATCTTTAAGAAATGGCTTTCTTCTTGCCACTCTTCCATAAAGGCCAGATTTGTGCAATATACGACTGATTGTTGTCCTATGGACAGGGTCTCCCACCTCAGCTGTAGATCTCTGCAGTTCATCCAGAGTGATCATGGGCCTCTTGGCTGCATCTCTGATCAGTCTTCTCCTTGTATGAGCTGAAAGTTTAGAGGGACGGCAGGTCTTGGTAGATTTGCAGTGGTCTGATACTCCTTCCATTTCAATATTATCGCTTGCACAGTGCTCCTTGGGATGTTTAAAGCTTGGGAAATCTTTTTGTATCCAAATCCGGCTTTAAACTTCTTCACAACAGTATCTCGGACCTGCCTGGCGTGTTCCTTGTTCTTCATGATGCTCTCTGCGCTTTTAACGGACCTCTGAGACTATCACAGTGCAGGTGCATTTATACGGAGACTTGATTACACACAGGTGGATTGTATTTATCATCATTAGTCATTTAGGTCAACTGTTACGGTGAGTGAATGAGGACCCAAAAGCGAATTAACTTAAACAGAGCTTCTTTAATTACCAAACATAGGTAGGCTCAGACGGACCGGCAGATTCCGACAGGACAAGACAAGGTTACAGCAAACATGACGACAGTCTGGTTCAGGCATGAAACACAACAAACAAGAATCCGACAAGGACAGGAACAAAAACAGAGAGAGATATAGGGGACTAATCAGAGGGAAAAGGGGAACAGGTGGGAGAAGGGGTGACGAGGTAGTCAAGAGGAGACAAGGAACAGCTGGGGGAAAGCGGGGGAGAAAAGGTAACCTAACAACGACCAGCAGAGGGAGACAGGGTGAAGGGAAAGGACAGAGACAAGACACAACATGACAGTACATGACAGTACCCCCCCACTCACCGAGCGCCTCCTGGCGCACTCGAGGAGGAAACCTGGCGGCAACGGAGGAAATCCTCGATCAGCGCACGGTCCAGCACGTCCCGAGAGGGAACCCAACTCCTCTCCTCAGGACCGTACCCCTCCCAATCTACGAGGTACTGGTGACCACGGCCCCGAGGACGCATGTCCAAAATTCTACGGACCCTGTAGATGGGTGCGCCCTCGACAAGGATGGGGGGGGGGGGGGAGACGAGCGGGGGCGCGAAGGACGGGCTTGATGCAGGAGACATGGAAGACCGGGTGGACGCAACGAAGGTAACGCGGAAGAAGAAGTCGAACTGCGACAGGATTAATGACCCGAGAAATACGGAACGGACCAATGAACCGCGGGGTCAACTTGCGAGAAGCCGTCTTAAGGGGAAGGTTCTGAGTGGAGAGCCAAACTCTCTGACCGCGACAATATCTAGGACTCTTAGTTCTACGCTTATTAGCAGCCCTCACAGTCTGCGTCCTATAACGGCAAAGTGCAGACCTGACCCTCTTCCAGGTGCGCTCGCAACGTTGGACAAAAGCCTGAGCGGAGGGGACGCTGGACTCGGCGAACTGAGATGAGAACAGCGGAGGCTGGTACCCGAGGCTACTCTGAAAAGGAGATAGCCCGGTCGCAGACGAAGGAAGCGAGTTGTGGGCGTATTCTGCCCAGGGGAGCTGTTCTGACCAAGACGCAGGGTTGCGAAAAGAAAGACTGCGTAAGATGCGACCAATAGTCTGATTGGCCCGTTCTGCTTGACCGTTAGACTGGGGGTGAAAGCCGGAAGAGAGACTGACGGAAGCCCCAATCAAACGGCAAAACTCCCTCCAAAATTGAGACGTGAATTGCGGACCTCTGTCCGAAACGACGTCTGACGGAAGGCCATGAATTCTGAAAACATTCTCGATGATGATTTGTGCCGTCTCTTTAGCAGAAGGAAGCTTAGCAAGGGGAATGAAATGAGCCGCCTTAGAGAACCTATCGACAACCGTAAGAATAACAGTCTTCCCCGCTGACGAAGGCAGTCCGGTGACAAAATCTAAGGCGATGTGAGACCACGGTCGAGAGGGAATAGGAAGCGGCCTGAGACGGCCGGCAGGAGGAGAGTTACCGGACTTAGTCTGCGCGCAGACCGAACAAGCAGCCACGAAACGACGCGTGTCATGCTCCCGGGTGGGCCACCAAAAACGCTGGCGAATGGAAGCAAGCGTACCCCGAACGCCAGGGTGGCCGGCTAACTTGGCAGAGTGAGCCCCCTGAAGAACGGCCAGACGAGTAGGAACGGGAACGAAAAGAAGGTTCCTAGGACAAGCGCGCGGCGACGGAGTGTGAGTGAGCGCTTGCTTTACCTGCCTCTCAATTCCCCAGACAGTCAACCCGACAACACGCCCCTCAGGGAGAATCCCCTCGGGGTCAGTGGAGGCTACTGAAGAACTGAAGAGACGAGACAAAGCATCAGGCTTGGTGTTCTTAGAGCCCGGACGATAAGAAATCACAAACTCGAAACGAGCGAAAAACAGCGCCCAACGCGCCTGACGCGCATTAAGTCGTTTGGCAGAACGGATGTACTCAAGGTTCCTATGGTCAGTCCAAACGACAAAAGGAACGGTCGCCCCCTCCAACCACTGTCGCCATTCGCCTAGGGCTAACCGGATGGCGAGCAGTTCGCGGTTACCCACATCATAGTTACGTTCCGACGGCGACAGGCGATGAGAAAAATACGCGCATGGGTGGACCTTGTCGTCAGAGAGGGAGCGCTGAGAAAGGATGGCTCCCACGCCCACCTCTGACGCGTCAACCTCGACAACGAACTGTCTAGAGACGTCAGGTGTAACAAGGATAGGAGCGGATGTAAAACGATTCTTGAGGAGATCAAAAGCTCCCTGGGCAGAAACGGACCACTTAAAGCACGTCTTGACAGAAGTAAGGGCTGTGAGAGGAGCTGCCACCTGACCGAAATTACGGATGAAACGACGATAGAAGTTCGCGAAGCCGAGAAAGCGCTGCAGCTCGACGCGTGACTTAGGGACGGGCCAATCAATGACAGCTTGGACCTTAGCGGGATCCATCTTAATGCCTTCAGCGGAAATAACAGAACCGAGAAATGTGACGGAGGAGGCATGAAAAGTGCACTTCTCAGCCTTCACAAAAAGACAATTCTCTAAAAGGCGCTGGAGGACACGTCGAACGTGCTGAACATGAATCTGGAGTGACGGTGAAAAAAATCAGGATATCGTCAAGGTAAACGAAAACAAAGATGTTCAGCATGTCTCTCAGGACATCATTGACTAATGCCTGAAAGACAGCTGGAGCGTTAGCGAGGCCGAAAGGAAGAACCCGGTATTCAAAGTGCCCTAACGGAGTGTTAAACGCCGTCTTCCACTCGTCCCCCTCCCTGATGCGCACGAGATGGTAAGCGTTACGAAGGTCCAACTTAGTGAAAAACCTGGCTCCCTGCAGGATCTCGAAGGCTGAAGACATAAGAGGAAGCGGATAACGATTCTTCACTGTTATGTCATTCAGCCCTCGATAATCTATGCAGGGGCGCAGAGACCCGTCCTTCTTCTTGACAAAAAAAAACCCCGCTCCGGCGGGAGAGGAGGAGGGGACTATGGTACCGGCGTCAAGAGCTACAGACAAATAATCTTTGAGAGCCTTACGTTCGGGAGCCGACAGAGAGTATAGTCTACCCCGGGGGGGGGTGGTTCCCGGAAGGAGATCAATACTACAATCATACGACCGGTGTGGAGGAAGAGAGGTGGCCCTGGACCGACTGAACACCGTGCGCAGATCGTGATATTCCTCCGGCACCCCTGTCAAATCACCAGGCTCCTCCTGTGAAGAAGAGACAGAGGAAACAGGAGGGATAGCAGACATTAAACATTTCACATGACAAGAGACGTTCCAGGAGAGGATAGAATTACTAGACCAATTAATGGAAGGATTATGACAAACTAGCCAGGGATGGCCCAAAACAACAGGTGTAAAAGGTGAACGAAAAATTAAAAAAGAAATGGTTTCGCTATGATTACCAGAAACAGTGAGGGTTAAAGGTAGCGTCTCACGCTGAATCCTGGGGAGAGGACTACCATCCAGGGCGAACAAGGCCGTGGGCTCCTTTAACTGTCTGAGAGGAATGTCATGTTCCCGAGCCCAGGTCTCGTCCATAAAACAGCCCTCCGCCCCAGAGTCTATTAAGGCACTGCAGGAAGCTGACGAACCGGTCCAGCGTAGATGGACCGACAAGGTAGTGCAGGATCTTGAAGGAGAGACAGGAGTAGTAGCGCTCACCAGTAGCCCTCCGCTTACTGACGAGCTCTGGCCTTTTACTGGACATGAAGTGACAAAATGACCAGCGGAACCGCAATAGAGACAGAGGCGGTTGGTGATTCTCCGTTCCCTCTCCTTAGTCGAGATGCGGATACCTCCCAGCTGCATGGGCTCAGCACCCGAGCCGGCAGAGGAAGATGGTAGTGATGCGGAGAGGGGGGCGACGGAGAGCGCGAGCTCCTTTCCACGAGCTCGGTGACGAAGATCAACCCGTCGCTCAATGCGAATAGCGAGTTCAATCAAGGAATCCACGCTGGAAGGAACCTCCCGGGAGAGAATCTCATCCTTTACCTCTGCGCGGAGACCCTCCAGAAGACGAGCGAGCAAGGCCGGCTCGTTCCAGCCACTGGAGACAGCAAGAGTGCGAAACTCAATAGAGTAGTCTGTTATGGATCGATTGCCTTGACATAGGGAAGACAGGGCCCTGGAAGCCTCCTCCCCAAAAACAGATAGATCAAAAACCCGTATCATCTCCTCCTTAAAGTCCTGATACTGGTTAGTACACTCAGCCCTTGCCTCCCAGATTGCCGTGCCCCACTCACGAGCCCGTCCAATAAGGAGAGATATGACGTAGGCGACACGAGCAGTGCTCCTGGAGTAAGTGTTGGGCTGGAGAGAAAACACAATATCACACTGGGTGAGGAACGAGCGGCATTCAGTGGGCTCCCCAGAGTAACACGGCGGGTTATTGATTCTGGGCTCCGGAGATTCGAAAGCCCTGGAAGTGGCCGGTGGATCGAGGCGGAGATGGTGAACCTGTTCTGTGAGGTTGGAGACTTGGGTGGCCAGGGTCTCAACGGCATGTCGAGCAGCAGACACTTCCTGCTCGTGTCTGCCTAGCATCGCTCCCTGGATCCCGACGGCTGAGTGGAGAGGATCCGAAGTCGCTGGGTCCATTCTTGGTCGGATTCTTCTGTTACGGTGAGTGAATGAGGACCCAAAAGCGAATTAACTTAAACAGAGCTTCTTTAATTACCAAACATAGGTAGGCTCAGACGGACCGGCAGATTCCGACAGGACAAGACAAGGTTACAGCAAACATGACGACAGTCTGGTTCAGGCTTGAAACACAACAAACAAGAATCCGACAAGGACAGGAACAAAAACAGAGAGAGATATAGGGGACTAATCAGAGGGAAAAGGGGAACAGGTGGGAGAAGGGGTGACGAGGTAGTCAAGAGGAGACAAGGAACAGCTGGGGGAAAGCGGGGGAGAAAAGGTAACCTAACAACGACCAGCAGAGGGAGACAGGGTGAAGGGAAAGGACAGAGACAAGACACAACATGACAGTACATGACATCAACATTGGATCATTCAGAGATCCTCACTGAACTTCTGGAGAGAGTTTGCTGCACTGAAAGTAAAGGGGCTGAATAATTTTGCACGCCCAATTTTTCCGTTTTTGATTTGTTAAAAAAGTTTGAAATATCCAATAAATGTCGTTCCACTAGTTGATTGTGTCCCACTTGTTGTTGATTCTTCACAAAATATACAGTTTTATATGTTTATGTTTGAAGCCTGAAATGTGGCAAAAGGTTGCAAAGTTCAAGGGGGCCGAATACTTTCGCAAGGCACTGTAGATAATTTTGTGCCTGTTTCTTCCAGCATCTTCACAAGGTCCTTTGCTGTTGTTCTGGGATTTATTTGCATTTTTCGCACCAAAGTACGTTCATCTCTAGGAGACTTGCATTTTTCGCACCAAAGTACGTTCATCTCTAGGAGACAGAACGCATCTCTTTCCTGAGCGGTATGACGGCTGTGTGGTCCCATGGTGTTTATACTTGCGTACTATGGTTTGTACAGATGATCGTGGTACCTTCAGGCGTTTGGAAATTGCTCCCAAGGAGGAACCAGACTTGTGGAGGGCTACAATTTTCTATCTGAGGTCTTGGCTGATTTCTTTGGATTTTCCCATGATGTCAAGGAAAGAGGCACTGAGTTTGAAGGTAGGCCTTGAAATGTGTCCACAGGTACACCTCCAATTGACTCAATTTATGTAAATTAGCCTATCAGAAGCTTCTAAAGCCAATACATAATATTCTGGAATTTTCCAAGCTGTTTAAAGGCACAGTCAACTTAGTGTATGTAAACCTCTGACCCACTGGAATTGTGACACAGTGAATTATAAGTGAAATAATCTGTCTGTAAACAATTGTTGGAAAAATATATTGTGTCATGCACAAAGTAGATGTCTTGCCAAAACCATATTTTGTTGACAAGAAATTTGGAGTGGAGTGGTTGTAAAACAGGTTTTAATGACTCCAACCTAAGTGTATGTAAACTTCCAACTTCAAATGTACGTCTTGATTTGCGACTCCACTTTGTCTCTATGCTGATGTTTTGCCTGAGGGAATAACTGCACTGTTTGTATTCGGCCATATTCCCAGTCACCTTTCCATGGTTAAATGCGGTGGTTTGCGATTTCAGTTTTGCACGAATGCTGCCATCTATCCACGGTTTCTGGTTTGGGTAGGATTTAATAGTCACAGTGGGTACAACATCTCCTAAACACTTCCTGATAAACTCAGTCACCGTATCAGTGTTTTTTTGTCAATGTTATTCTCAGAGGTTACCCGGAAAACAATCTTGAAGCGTGGACTCCGATTGGTCAGACCGGCATTGAATAGTCATTAGCACAGGTACTTCCTTTTTGAGTTTCTGCCTATAGGAAGGGTGGAGCAAAATGGAGTCGTGATTAGATTTGCCCGAAAGGAGGGCGGGGGAGGGCCTTGTAGGCATCTAGGAAGTTGGAGTAGCAGTGGTTGAGTGTTTTTGCAGCGTGAGTACTACAGTCAATGTCAATCCCGAGCTACAATAAATGCGGCCTCAGGATATGTGGTTTCCAGTTTGCATAAAGTCCAGTGAAGTTCTTTGAGGGCCGTCGTGGTATCGGCTTGAGGGGGAATATACACGGCTGTGACTATAACCGACGAGAATTCTCTTGGGAGGTAATAAGGTTGGCATTTGATTGTGAGGTATTCTAGGTCGGGTGAACAAAAGGACTTGAGTTCCTGTATGTTATCACAATCACAGTTAATCATGAAACATACATCCCCTCCCTTCTCCTTCCAGGAGAGACATTTATTGCAGAGGAGAATGGGAGAAACTCCCCAGATACTGGTGTGCCAAGCTTGTAGCGTCATACCCAATTGCTGCCAAAGGCGATTCAACAAAGTACTGAGTAAATGGTCTGAATACTTATGTAAATGTGATATTTCTGTTTTTCATTTTTTATACATTTGCAAAAATGTCTAAAAACCTCTTTGTTTTGTCATTATGGGGTATTGTGTGTAGACTGATGAGGAGGAAAACTCTTTAATCAATTGTAGAATAATGCTGTAACCTAACAAAATGTGAAAACAATTCAAGGGGTCTGAATACTTTCAGAAGGCACTGTAGATATTTGATTTGTAATTTTAGGACCCCTTTAGGTATATATAAAGATACACAGTACCAGGCAAAAGATTGGAAACATCTACTCATTCCAGGGTTTTTCTTTATTTTTACTATTTTCTACATTGTAGAATAATAGTGAAGACATCAAAACGATGAAATAACATAATGTAGTAACCAAAAAATTGTTAAACAAATCAGCAAAGCTGCCTTGTTAACAGCTTTGCACACTCTTGGCATTCTCTCAACCAGCTTCAATTAATAGGTGTGCCTTCTGAAAAGTACATTTGTGGAATTTCATTCCTTCTGAATGCGTTTGAGCCAACCCGTTCGTATTGTGACAAGGTAGGGGTGGTATACAGAAGATAGCCCTTTTTGGTAAAATACAAAGTCCATATTATGGCAAGAACAGCTCAAATAAGGAAAGAAAAACTACAGTCCATCATTACTTTAAGACTTGAAGGTAAGTCAATATGGAACATTTCAATAACTTTGAAAGTTTCTCCAAGTGCAGTCTCAACAAACATCAAGTGCTATGATGAAACTGTCTCTCATGAGGACCACCACAGGAAAGGAAGCCCTAGAGTTACCTCTGCTGCAGAGGACAAGTTCATTAGAGTTAACTGCACCTCAGATTGCAGCCCAAATAAATGCTTCATAGAGTTCAAGTAACAGACAGATCTCAACATCAACTGTTCATAGGAGACTGCGTGAATCAAGCCTTCATGGTCAAATTGCTGCAAAGAAACCAATACTAAAGGACACCAATAAGAAGAAGATACTTGCTTGGGCCAAGAGACACGAGGAATGGACATTAGACTGGTGGAAATCTGTCCTTTGGTCTAATGAGTCCGAATTTGAGATTTTTGGTTCCAACCGCCGTGTCTTTGTGAGATGCAGAGTGGGTGAGCCGATGATATCCGCATGTGTGGTTCCCACCGTGAAGCATGGAGGAAGAGGTGTAATGGTGTGGGGGTGCTTTGCTGGTGACAATGTCTGATTTATTTAGAATCGAAGGCACACGCATTCAGGCACACTTAACCAGCATGGCTACCACAGCATTCTGCAGTGATACGCCATCCCATCTGGTTAGCGCTTAGTGGGATTATCATTTTTCAATAGGACAATGACCCAAAACACACCTCCAGGGCTATTTGACCAAGAAGGAGAGTGATTGAGGGCTGCATCAGATGAGATGGTTTGGGATGAGTTGGACCGCAGAGTGAAGGAAAAGCAGCCAACAATTGCTCAGCATATGTGGGAACTGCTTCAAGACTGTTGGAAAAGCATTCCACATTAAGCTGATTGAGAGAAGGCAAAGGGAAAGTGTCACGCCCTGACCTTAGAGAGACGTTTTCTTTCTCTGTTTGGTTAGGTCAGGGTGTGATTTGGGGTGGGCATTCTATGTTTTGTGTTCTATGTTTCTTTATTTCTATATTTTGGCCGGGTATGGTTCTCAATCAGGGACAGCTGTTGATCGTTGTCTCTGATTGGGAATCATACTTAGGTAGCCCTTTTTCCCTCCTTCAGTGTGGGTAGTTGACTTTGTTAGTGGCCTGTTTAGCCCAGTTCAGCGTCACGGTTGTTTCTATGTTTATTGTTTTGTTGGCGACATCATTATAATAAACGTTTGCACGCTCACCACGCTGCACTTTGGTCTACTTCTTTCCACGGCCGTGACACAAAGGGTGGCTGCTTTGAAGAACCTCAAATATAAAATATATTTTGATTTGTTTAACACTTGGTTACTTGGTGTTGGTTACTTGGTGTTGGTTACTTGGTGTTGGTTACTTGGTGTTGGTTACTTGGTGTTGGTGTACTTGGTGTTGGTGTACTTGGTGTTGGTTACTTGGTGTTGGTGTACTTGGTGTTGGTGTACTTGGTGTTGGTGTACTTGGTGTTGGTGTACTTGGTGCTGGTGTACTTGGTGTTGGTGTACTTGGTGTTGGTGTACTTGGTGTTGGTGTACTTGGTGTTGGTTACTTGGTGTTGGTTACTTGGTGTTGGTGTACTTGGTGTTGGTGTACTTGGTGTTGGTTACTTGGTGTTGGTTACTTGGTGTTGGTTACTTGGTGTTGGTTACTTGGTGTTGGTGTACTTGGTGTTGGTGTACTTGGTGTTGGTGTACTTGGTGTTGGTGTACTTGGTGTTGGTGTACTTGGTGCTGGTGTACTTGGTGTTGGTGTACTTGGTGTTGGTGTACTTGGTGTTGGTTACTTGGTGTTGGTTACTTGGTGTTGGTGTACTTGGTGTTGGTGTACTTGGTGTTGGTTACTTGGTGTTGGTTACTTGGTGTTGGTTACTTGGTGTTGGTTACTTGGTGTTGGTTACTTGGTGTTGGTTACTTGGTGTTGGTGTACTTGGTGTTGGTGTACTTGGTGTTGGTGTACTTGGTGCTGGTGTACTTGGTGTTGGTGTACTTGGTGTTGGTGTACTTGGTGTTGGTTACTTGGTGTTGGTTACTTGGTGTTGGTGTACTTGGTGTAGGTGTACTTGGTGTTGGTGTACTTGGTGTTGGTGTACTTGGTGTTGGTTACTTGGTGTTGGTTACTTGGTGTTGGTTACTTGGTGTTGGTGTACTTGGTGTTGGTGTACTTGGTGTTATTTCATGGTTTTGACGACTTCACTAGTATTCTACAATGTAGAAAATACAAAAAATAAAGAAAATCCCTTGAATGAGTAGGTGTGTCCAATTATATATATATATAAATATATATTTGATAAAATATTGAATTTGGCTTTTACTACTATAGTCCATAGAAACAGGTTGAATAACACATTTATAAATGGCAAATGACAATCAAATAATAAATGATAAGGAATAAGGTTTTGAAGTGTCTGTCCTATATCTAGGAGATATAAGGAAGCTCAGGAAATATTTTTGGTTTTTTAGACACATATTTAACCCCTTATTTTTGTTGGCACATAATGACCTCCACACTTCCATTTGTTTGTATGGGTTACCGTCAGAGGAGTCCTGTGACACCTGTGGGAGTGCTGGAGCAAAACAGAGAACACCATCGTGTTTGTGAGAATCTAGGCCAAACCATTCGGACACTACATGTACAGACGTTTTGACAAAACGGCAGACGTAGGCGATTGCTTTGGATCGAGATGCAGCTTATAAACTGATATCTCCAGCTTTGATGGGGATTTTTTTATTTTTTTATTCTCTCACACCGAGTGTGTCAATAAACTCTACTCTCATGGAACACATCATCATGTTTTACCTGCTGAATGACTAAAGAGATTTGTGTTGTCTGAGTGAGTCAGTGTGGGACTGAGTGAGGAGACTAGAACAAATGTCCTCTTTCTGCAATGTTCCCTTCCCTTTATTTGAGGCACATTGGGTGAAATAACATTGTGTTCTTCTCTGAAATCAGCACCAGTCTAAAGCCATATTTTTTGGTCCTATTAACATCACAACACCGTTTTTTGCCGTCACATAATGAAAGCCTATGATTCATGTAGGTCCATAAAACCTACTGCCCAGACACAGGCACGTGCACACGCTGTATGTTCCTCAATGGTAAATAGACACAGAGCAACACTCGGCAAACGTAAGAAGTTCCTCTAACACTAAGTGTCTACGTGGAGCAGTGTTGACACACACTAAAGCCAGGTGTTTTACTATTCAACGACTGAACAGCAACACCAAACAGCACCAATGGGTAAAAAAACATAAGCAAACCATAAATGAATGTCATTGGTGCACTCCTCTTTTCTTGTAGAATTGCTGATTTATTTATCCATAGTGGACCATATTTTTTTATTGGTTGTATTGACAGTTTCACAGAGACCACTCTGGGAGTCTTTCACAGAGACCACTGTGGGTGTCTTTCACAGAGACCACTGTGGGAATCTTTCACAGAGACCACTGTGGGTGTCTTTCACAGAGACCACTGTGGGAATCTTTCACAGAGACCACTCGGGGAGTCTTTCATTACTGAGGAATGCACTGAGGATGACAGCATCACAGTAACCACCAGGTTGGCAGCCAAATGTTGTCCCCTGAAAGTTGATATAAGGATGACAGAGAGCTGATAAATGGATGACAGAGAGCTGATAGATGGATGACAGTGGTGATAAATGGATGACAGAGTGGTGATAGATGGATGACAGAGAGCTGATAGATGGATGACAGAGAGCTGATAGATGGATGACAGAGAGCTGATAGATGGATGACAGAGAGCTGATAGAAGGATGACAGAGAGCTGATAGATGGATGACAGAGAGGGAGCAGTTGGAGAGGACAGTGTGTTGTGACAGGAGGTGGAGATCTTGGTCCAGGCTGGATTTACACATATGGATTTAGTGTCCAACTCATGAGGCAGGAACATCAGTCACTGGACCATTCACCTGACTATTTCTGTGTGAATATTTTGCCATTAATAAGGACAAACAAAAACAAAATCTGAACAGAGCCTTAGGGATGGAACACAGCAGGAAGCATGGTCTACAAAAAATCATCTCTGCAGATTCCCATGTGTGGATGACTCAGGTCTCCACCAGTGCTGTTAGCAAGGTTAACTCCTTTATCATTAATGCAGATGAGCAGTGTAAAAATACATGATTTAAAGTAGGGAGAACTGGACAGTGTTACTGCATGGAAACAAATTAAACAAGATACTGCACTAAGAAGTGCATCTGAGAATTAAATTGCCTAAAACGACGGACAAACCCTTATTTAGAGGCAAAAATCACACAAGAAACAGATGTTGGAAAGAGGTAGAAACATTCTCGCTGGATAATGGACCTGGCCGATCCTATTCCTTTACATTCCTGAATCCTCGTCACTCCCCTACATAAGACCGGGAAGAGTGAACATAAGTGAACATGAGTGCCAACAGCAAAGACCAGCAGTGTCGTTTATTCCTTAGTTTACACAAAACCCTCTGAATCTCAGGAACACATTCTCTACGGGAGTGGACCTTATCTGCAGTAATACCAGGAAGTGGTGAGGTTACACAGCTGGGGCCCAATCACGGTCAAGCACCTAAAACAGATTGCTTTCATTAAACATCTAAGAAATATCTTGTCAAACAGCCTCTGCACCGTCGTGTTGCTGAGACTTGCCAGAATAGCTACCAAAAGCTGATTTCAGGGGCCTGTCTCCACATACTCAGTCTAATGGCATCCATTAACAGCTTTATGGTGGGACGTTCTCCAGATATAGGAGAAAGACCACCGTGATCACCTCTGATGTAGGCTTCAGTATTTGATTGCCCTTTCAGCCCATAAATGGAAACATGATTAACTATCCGACAATGATTGCAGCTCTTGCTTCATTGAAAACAAGCACAACATCAGCGTCACTAAGTAAGAGTATCATTGGGATTCAACAGGAGATCTCACACCTCTCATTAATTATTTACCTGCTGGTACACGGCCTCTAAAAATGGAATGAAATTGGGCATTCAGCGACACAGCTTTAGTCTGATTCCATCTTTATAATATCAATTTAGCCGATGTGGTGTGAACCTGTTCTCCTGGGGAGACTGTCTATTTACACACTTCAGTCTGAACCTAGCCTGAGCCCAGGGTAACGTGATGCTGGAGACACCTGCTATTACCACCTTGTATCAACACCAGCCAACTCCCTGTCCTGGGAACCGCTCAGCTGTCGGGAATCACTCCCAGAGTAGAAATCACTCCAAGATGAAATAATTATACAGTAAAAGAATCCTCAGAGGACAATAAAGAAGTGACGAGAATATGAAGAGAAAATTAGTGTATCTTTGAAATTGTGACATTTCGAGGGATATCACTGGGACACACGTAATAGCTGTAATAGACTGTTTGATTATGAGTGTATTATTACTAGTGCTTCTATTCTAGTATTATTTAATGATGAATATGCCATTCAAGCCATATGTATCTCTCACCCTTAACGGTTGTCAAGCACAGCAAAACAGATATTAATTGCAAGGGTGTGTGAGTTCAGTTGGTGTCGTTTAACTGTCTCATTAGTCTTTGATAGTCTACAGGTGGCTTGGTGTCAGAAATGTTGCTTTGGCACCCAAAACACTGACAGGGCTATTGTATATTCTGCTAACTAACATTTACTAACATTGAGAACTATACATAGTACAGTAGATAGCTACTACAACTAATCTCATCTTTCTCAGCATAACTCATAACCTGGATATAAACAGCTGGGAAAAGAATCCAAGATGACCCACAGCACAGGAGGAAAAATAATGTAGTCAAACTGCCTAAAAGCAGAGAGTGCATAGCTACAGGCTGGGCAGCGAGTCCACTACCATCCCCTACAGCTGGCCGACAGCCATGTCAACAGATGGTGAACATTACTCTCCTCAAAGACCATGAGTCAGAGGATCTGATAAAACTTCATGATTCGCTCAGAGCAGAGAAATGCAAAACATTGGACTACAGTCATATTTCATCTGTGTGATCTGTCTGTCACTGGTCTCTATTGTGGCTACAGGTCTATGGCCCTGGCCAACAATCCTGCTGGTTAGTGTCCAGGCCTACAGGCTCTGGTTAAGCACTGGGCTTGGTGCTTTGATCTGGGTATTAGAGTGAGACAATCTGGCAGCAGGTGGGGTAGATTAGCTGGATTGGATCTATTTACTACATAGCAGACCAGGGAACTCCCAGAAAATATCTTCTCATTGTCCTGGGTTACCTGGGGTTACCTAGGGTTACTGGCTGATGCCCCACTGAGACTGATAAGAGGTTGACACACAAAAGTCAGCCAAAGTGTGTGTGTGTGTGTGTGTGTGTGTATGCACACTTTTCTCAGTATTTAAAAGACTGTCTAGTTTGCCAATAGACACAAATAGATTCATACAACTGCAAAAAAAAAATGATATATTACCATTGAAGAACAGTACATGATTTATTAAATACAAATACCATATCACATTAGTTCAACCTAAATGTACACATACACAATGACCACCGTAAAAAATAAATAAAACATCAATGCCAATACAGTAGATAATTTTGAACAACAAGGAATGGTGCTAGATTACTTACACCATACTGTGTGACTGACATGCAGCATGGGAAATGTATCACCTCCAGATTGTATTCTTGGTCAGTAGTACAGGTCTCTCCAGTTACCAGATAAAACACTTCTGTTTATGATAATATATACAATAATCATAACACTGGCTGGCAGCAGCAGACCCACACACTGATAAAGTGGAACAATGCAGAAAGAAGCCGTGGCTCTACAACAAGGGTCTTCAACCATTTCTTGCCCAGGGACCCCCTCCCAGGAAATAGGTGACCAATGGAACCCCCTCCCAGGAAATAGGCGACCAATGGAACCCCCTCCCAGGAAAACCGGCGACCCAGAGACCCCTCCTATGATTTATTTGGGCTGCAATTTCTGAGGCTGGTAACTCTAATGAATGTATCCCCTGCAGCAGAGGTACCTCTGGGTCTTCCTTTCCTGTGGCGGTCCTCACGAGAGCCAGTTTCATCATAGCGCTTGATGGTGCAAAACTGCAAAATGTTCCATATTGACTGACTTTCATTTCTTAAAGTAATGATGGGACTGTCATTTCTCCTTGCTTATTTGAGCTGTTCTTGCCATGATATGGACTTGGTCTTTTACCAAATAGGGCTATCTTCTGTATACCAACCCCAACCTTGTCACAACACAACTGATTGGCTCAAACGTATTAAGAAGGAAATAAATTCCACAAATTAACTTTGAAGAAGGCACACCTGTTAATTGAAATGCATTCCAGGTGACTACCTCATGAAGCTGGTTGAGAGAATGCCAAGAGTGTGCAAAGCTGTTAACAAGGCAAAGAGTGGTTACTTTGAAGCATTTCAAAGCATTATAAAATATATTTTCATTTTTTTTAAACTTTTTTGGTTACTACACGATTCCATGTGTTATTTCACAGTTTTGATGTCTTCACTATTATTCTACCATGTAGAAAACAGTAAAACTAAAGAAAAACTGTGTCCAAACTTTTGAATGGTACTGTACATTAGCAACAAAATATATCACATGTCTTATCATCAGGTGAAGTAAGAAGTAATCAACATTTTTAAATTAATACATTTGGTAGATAGTTTCATTATTTTGACCTTCCCACATTACAATTAGAAGAGGAAGTGTAAACTCTAGCCTATTAGTTAGAAAGGTAACTCCAAACACATTTTTTTTGCTAGGAGCAGCTGTTTAGCTGGTTAAACAAGGGTTAGCCATGTGATGGCAAAACATTTATCCAAGTCAAGAAAACTTAGCAGCAGCCAGCAACACTGGTTGTCTATTTATTCATCGTGTTATTATTTCCTGTTTTTTTATATCTGCAATGCTGGGAAGGTGTCAGTACGGAAGGTGTCAGTACGGAAGGTGTCAGTACGGAAGCATTTCATTGTTAGTCTACACCTGTCGTTTACGAAGCATATGACAAATACGTTTTTGATTTATTTGATTTGCAGGTGCTTGAGTGTAGTTGGCTCTAATGAATGTAATTCGCTCAATATTAGGAGTTAAGAAATACAATTACCATCATAAGAAACAAGATATTCTCCTATTTCTACTGTAGGTATGACATTCTAATTTTATTTATTCTGTTGTTGCTAACGACATTCATTAAAATATTTTTACAAATATATATATATAATTGTATATATATTTTGCAGACCCCCAGCAGCACCTCTGTGGGCCTCTAGGGGGCCGTGGACCCCCGGTTGAATACCCCTGCTCTATAAGGTAATAGCAAATACAGAATGTTTGAAATACATTACACTTGCAGAATTGATTCACATGACTAAAAGGGATGCAATTGAAACTGTACATCGTTTTACCATCATGGCAACAGCTACAGTGTGGAACCTGCAATGCCACATTCCCTGGAGCATTAGATTGGGACTCATATCAGGCCAGCAGAGATTGAGAAATGTAAACTCAGTTTCTTTGATCAGTGGTCAGAGGCAGTGAGTGTTATTGTCCAACATGGACACAGCTGTTTCCATTGCATCTTTCTCGTCTCCTTGTCAGAAGAGATGTGTGAACCCCTGTAGACGAACTCCACCAGTCAGTCCTTCTCATGCCTGCCTCAGTGCTTCCCAGTGCACAACAGCTGTGGGCATATGAAATGTCATGTTGTTCATGGAATCCAGGCGCAATGTCCTGTCCTGTAATGTAAGACACTGGCCTTAGCAACAGGACGTCTTTATAAAAGGGCTGGGGAGCAGCAGGGGTGAGAATAAGCGTTGGACTGGAAAATATGGTTATAAACAGTGTTGACGGATCCTCCTGCCTGCTCCAGTTAACAGCCTTACCAGAGGGGGGCAGTGTGCTCTCTCACTACACAGAACCAGGTCTTAGAACAGAACAGACACAAATGGGTTTAATCTCAGACCTAGCACGTCAGACATGAAAATAAATATTCAACTAAATAAAATTGACTGCTAATATTTCTAGCAAATATTATTTCTAATAAAAAATTTCCAGCTGTAAAATATTCTGCCTTTGTTAACTCTGAGAATGTACAGTAATTTCATTTGGCAAATGACAAGTTTTCAGTAGAATTAAATAATTTTGGTATGTAAATATCTAAGACCATGTCTCGTACTTTTGTAGCTACGTATCTCAAGTTATACACAATATATGCATGGTAACATTTTGCAATGCAAGGATAATACGTTATTCACATTTACAGTACGTACATCAAAAGTGTCCTTGTGTCCATAACAACGAGGGTGAGCGAGTGACACATACAGTACCTCGTGTTTTCCTATGAAATCAAACCTCCAAAGCACCATTGTCTGAGCAAACTCTTACCTAAGTACGTACTTACATACTTAATGCAGGCAAAACCAAGTATATGTAATTCTCCAAATCACGTAATAATGGATATGATGATTAATGAATATACTGGATATGTACATTGGTTGATGCCCTCATTGACCATGTCCCCGCTTGTAAATATCTGGGCATCTGGATGGACGAAAAAAGCTACCTTCCAAAAACCATGTTGACAAATTAGTTAAGAAATGAAGAATTAAAATGGAATAGGTCATGAATTCTACAGGAATAGAATTATGCCTTTCATTAGACAGGAGAAAACAAATCATTCAGTCAACATTCATACCGGTTATAGACGATGCAGATATTGTCCATATAAATGCAGCTGTCACTGTATTGAAGCTATTGGACACACTACGGTGTATTACGGGCATTAGGTTCAGCGCACATCACTGTATTCTGCATCAGAAAGTAGAAGTCTTGCACTCTTTTTGTTTATAAAGCCCTCTTGCACAAACGTCCGCCATACCTATCTTCATTGTTAACTTACAAGATACCAGACCCGGTCTCATGGATGGCTATCTCTGGGGATCCCTTCGATCTACAAAAAAAAAAAATGTGATGAATTGGTGCCTCTAAAGCAATTCAAAAGGCTGGTTGAGGACCTTTGTACTGAAGAATGTGTTTGTTTTCCATGATTGTGTTCTGCTTTTCATGTATTGATGTGAATATTGATGTGTATATTGATGTGTATATTGATGTGTATATTGATGTGTATATTGATGTGTGTCCAGGGCTCATCTGTACAAGAGACCTTGGTCTCAGCATGACTCCCTGTCAAAATAAAAGGTTAACTAAATATTCAGACAGTTAGCACAAGCAGACAGACACCTACACACACATCACTAGCTATCTAAGTAGTTGTAAAGTAACAGGGTTTAGTACAGACCTATACATTCATTTGAAGCATTCTAAATATTTACAGTCAGTGCATGATGAGGCCATTTTAGAGTAACTTTTTTCACTTCGCTGGCTGACGTGAGGGTGCGATACAGTCTATGTTCTCTATAAGTTTCAATATATGGGGCAGCAGGGTAGCCTAGTGGCTGGACTAGTAACTGGAAGGTTGCAAGTTCAAACCCCCGAGCTGACAGGTACAAATCTGTGGTTCTACCCCTGAACAGGCAGTTAACCCACTGTTCCTAGGCCGTCATTGAAAGTAAGAATGTGTTCTTAACTGACTTGCCTAGTTAAATAAAGGGGAAAATAATTTTAAAATGTAAAAGTGGGTAGGTGGGTTCATTACAGACTGAATCACGTGTTTTAGAGTTTTTTTTCAGTAACACCTGGACAAAATCTGCAAAAACGTTGAGGACACTACCTACCTACTTACCTACCCATCTACCTACCCACCTACCCACCCACCTACCTACCTACCTACCCACCCACCTACCTACCTACCTACCTACCCACCCACCTACCCACCTACCCACCCACCTACCTACCTACCCACCCACCCACCTACCCACCTACCTACCTACCCACCCACCTATCCACCTACCTACCCAC
Source organism: Oncorhynchus mykiss (assembly GCF_057628025.1). NCBI lineage: Eukaryota > Metazoa > Chordata > Actinopteri > Salmoniformes > Salmonidae > Oncorhynchus > Oncorhynchus mykiss. The sequence goes on from NC_143031.1 coordinate 10,167,902, forward strand.
CTACCCACCTACCTACCTACCTACCTACCTACCTACCTACCTACCTACCTACCTACCTACCCACCCAACCACCTACCTTCCCTACCTACCCACCTACCTACCTACCCACCCAACCACCTACCTACCCACCTACCTACCTACCTAGAACATCTGCAAGTTCCAATCTTACATTTGATCATTCTTAGACAAGAATATGTGCAAATTCTGCAAAAGATATAGGGGAGAGTGGGTTAAGTTGAGACATTTTTTTTTTTTTTTTTACATTCAGCATCACACCTCAAGAGAAATGTAGTATTCTTTCTAAAAAATATATATCTATATAGAGTTTTGAAAACATAGCTTGTCCAAAGAAGTGGATTCCTGGCTATGGGGTAAGTTGTAAATTGAGAATAGGGACAGAGTAAGTTAAGCCGCATTGGGGTAAGTGGGTGATGGTGTCCTGTGACAGTGGGTGTTGGTGTCCTGTGACAGTGGGTGATGGTGTCCTGTGACAGTGGGTGATGGTGTCCTGTGACAGTGGGTGATGGTGTCCTGTGACAGTGGGTGATGGTGTCCTGTGACAGTGGGTGATGGTGTCCTTTGACAGTGGGTGTTGGTGTCCTGTGACAGTGGGTGTTGGTGTCCTGTGACAGTGGGTGATGGTGTCCTGTGACCGTGGGTGATGGTGTCCTGTGACAGTGGGTGATAGTGCTGGTAGGTCAAAGTTTAATTCATGGAATGGGGGTGTACATTAAGATATAGATCTATCTTTTCAATATCACTCACCCTTCCATTTGTCGACAAGTTGTCTGGGAAAGGGAGGTTGTTTCGTAGGCAGTTCTCTACATTAAAGGCTACTAAGCCCATGAAACTGGTCTGTGAGATTCTTGATATGTTAATCAAGCTGAGACTCCATGTCATCAGATAAGACCTGGTGTGTCTCTGCTACTCTATCATAGCCTCTCTTTATCAAGCTGAGACTCCATGTCATCAGATAAGACCTGGTGTGTCTCTGCTACTCTATCAAAGCCTCTCTTTCACACAGATACATGTTAATAGTCTTTATTGTTAATGTACCTCTTCAGTGTCATTCAGTCTGTTTGTTCATCCCTTGCTGCTGTTCAAATGGACTTCATCCCTTCTCTCATTTCCTTGGCTGCTCTCCAGAGCCTGTTTTATGTTTGTATACACGGGGCATGATGATGTCTGCTCTGTAACAATGTTGAGTTCATATGTAAGACACACTGCAGAGATACTATGCATAAAACTGACCAAATGCAATCATCATTTGAATGGGGTATAGTGGCCATTGGCTCAATTTACCCCAAGGCAAACATTTAGTCTTTATTAGCCCCCACAGCTACAAGGATGCACTTTAATGCAGGTTTAGGACATCATATTGAAACGTATAGAGATCCCAACAGAGGTATAAAAGTCTTAAAACCTCGGTTTAGATAAAAGCATCATGAAACCTTTAAGACAATATATTTGACTTTGTGAAAATCATTTTTTTTTGGAACTAACTTTCTTTTTCTCTGTGGTTTCTTCCTTCACAGACTCCATGAAATGATGACCTCTTCCTAAATATCTGCTCACATGATTAATGTTGTGTATGGTTTCCTAGAAACGAAGGGTGGCTCAACTTCCCCCACTCTCCCTTACTGTAGTGGTTTATTTCCTTATATTTTCGCTATGTTAGTACATTGCGTATATCTATTACTACATTCTGTTTGTCTCCCAAATCAGACAGCTTGTCCAGGAATCTCTGTAAACACTGCAACTTCACAACAGCAAATAAATAAATAAATACAACCTCCCCAAAAATACAACTTGAAACACTAGAGCAACAGCGGAGAGCAGCACAACAACAACAACAACAACCGTTCCCACAGTCGCCATTAACAACTAATAACACAGAGAAGCAGCAAGGTAGAGTGTAAAAGCAAAACTTTACAGTCTAAATTTACTGGCTGGGTATTGGTGTCAGAATGACGTACAATGGTGGTCATACTACCCAGCATTAAGGTACTGCTGCTCTGACCTATACCGTGCTTGCAAGGGTTATTGAGGCTTGTCTGTCTGTGTGTCCTTACACACACCGTCTGAGGGGCGGCAGGACATGCGTATGTAACCACACTTATTAAATGGTGTTGTAGAGAAGGTGAAGGTTGAGGTATTGAAGGTGGTGGCTGGAGGGAGTGGGACAGAGCAGCGTGAGAAGTTTGTTTAAATGTTTTTTGGTGCGGTGCAGCTGGTAATAGTGCCTGCCTGTGATGATATGCACCTGCCGTCACTCGTCAGAGAGTTGGATTTGTGGGCCGTGGCCGAGGGAGCGTTCAGAATCCCACAGACAGACAGAAGCCCCTGGGAGAGACCCAGATCAATGTGGAATGTGTTACAGACAGAGGGCTGGCTACAGGCACAAGTGGGAGGGACATATATTACTGTAGAACCCTAATTTGATCTCTTAATTCTCTGGACCTTTCCTACCCTGGCCTTTCCATGTCAGCCATGCCAGCAAAGAACAGCCAGTTCAACTGACAGACAACATTATTCATTTTCATACAAACAGATTATAATGATTTGTTCTTGAAGCTCTTTGAGATGGAGATCAATCAAAAACAATGCTAATGAGGTAGATTTTTTTTGTTTGTTGGTGCAACCAAACTGGAGACATGAACTTAGTACCTGAACCCTGGTGTTGAAATACACACAGACACAAGCACTAGAGTACATGACATGTGCACATACTCATGTCTACAAACCACACGTACACATGATCACATCCACAAACAATACTTCCTTAGTCTTTTTCAGACTGTTCAACATTAAGATGAAACACATAACAAACACTTAATAACCTACACATTACTAGAATAATATTCTTATAGTAACACATTTAAGTATGGAAATAGATTCACATGTCTTTTCCTATCCCATGTCTGCTCACCAGGTCTGACTAAACGAGAAAGACAAGTCTACTGGTAACAACCTGCGATTCAGACAATGGAGGCAAGTGAAGGTTTATTGCAATTCCTGTTTGTGTTGGGGACACTAGACCGAGAGCCTGTACTCAGCTCCATGGTCCCAGTATCATGTATAGAACAGCCTGGCTTATCCTTAGGGCTAACCTGCAAACTGTGTCCTCTGTATATGTATTCATTAGTGGGGAAAGCAGTCCCTCTTAGGCACAGAATCTCCTGGAAGGCGTACCTGAACTCAGGACTCCTGCAGTATATGAGGGGGTTGAATGCTGAGTTGGCGTATCCTATCCAGTTCAATATCCTGAATGGCATTTTAATGTTGTCCACCTTCCAGATGGTCACGGCCACGTTGAGCACGAAGAATGGCAGCCAGCAGAGAGTAAAGGTTCCCATGATGATCCCCAACGTCTTCAGGGCTTTGTGTTCCTTCAGACAGAACTTTGGCCTCTTCCCGTTCCCCCCTCCTCCTCCCCCACCATCCTGCCCCTTGTTGTTGTTGATAATCTGGGCGTGGAACCGTCCCTCGCTGCCACGTATCTTCTGCAGCTGCTTCCTGGCCTCCTGGAATACGCGTCCGTAGACGAAGGCCATGACCGCCAGTGGGATGTAGAAGGAGACGACAGAGGAGGCAACGGCGTAGGCTGCGTTGGTGTTGAAGTCACAGCAGTGGGCGTTCTCCAGGCAGCTGAGCGCCTCGGGCTCGTCAGACACCCACCATTTCATGTGGATTGGCAGGAAGGAGATTAGGGCGGCCACGCCCCACACCGTCACAACCACCACGCACGCCTTGTGCTTGGTCAGCAGGGACGGGTATCGCAGCGGCGATGTGATGGCCAGATAACGGTCCAGCGCGATCACACACAGCGTCTCGATGCTGGCCGTCACACACAAGACGTCTGCCGCCGTCCAGAACTCGCACAGGAAGCTGCCAAAGTGCCAGGTATTGAGGAGGATGTAGCAGGCACCGAAGGGCACCACCAGCAGGCCCATGACCAGATCAGCACAGGCCAGAGACGTGATGAACATGTTGGTGACCGTCTGCAGCCGCTGGAAGCGCACGATGGCAGTGATGACCAGCACGTTGCCAAAGACGATGCCCAAAACCAGCAGGGCCATGATGATGCCCAGCAGCACTGCCTCGGCCTCGCTGTACTCCGAGTAAGACCAGTGGTGAGACGACAAGTTCATCTCCACTGGTAGGTCCGATAGGTTGAACAAGGCAGACGTGCTCACATTCTCCATGATCTATGGGCTGCTTGAAGAGATTAGATAGGAAGAAACTTATTGTTGAAGACACCCATAAAACAAAGAATAAACCATTTAGGTTTATAAGCTAGTGTAAATGTAACGTGTATAAAGTCAAGGTAGGAAGCATGAGTGAGGATTGATCAATTCTGAGTAATTTCATCCAAGATTTCTTAGAGGCAGTTTAATTGAATACTTAATCTTGAAGTAGTTTACCAACCTCCAAATGTTCTCCTGGTCTCCCATAAATCTAAAAGTATTCCTTTTTTGGATAAAAATACGTTGTAGCTCCAATTAGGTGTTTATACTTCATTAGAAATGTTCTCCCTTCCTCTTTTGCCGTGTCACACACATTAACAGTCCCACTTGCTCTGTGTTCTAACACCACACTCTGTCACTGTTGAATGTTGTTCCCGACCTAGTCAGTGCTCTTATAGCAGGCAAGAATGACATCACACTCTGGCAGCAGCCAATCAGCAGGCAGGCAGACCACAGGAGAAGTGAATAACAGTTCCTTTTAAAACACAGTCATGTTTTTCCACAGAATCAAGTCAAATTAACATTATGTAACTTTGTTTTTATCTGTAATATTTGTAAAGGAAAAAAAAAATAAAAAATGTAATCAGATAAATCAAAGAAACTGCTGTTGTGATCGTGATACAAGCTGTACGTCATTAAATTAACCATGCTAGATTATTCTTTTGTTTCAAAAAAATCTAAAAATCTACCTTCACTCTTGGCAACAACACACTGGACAAGGTGATTAGAAATTAAGTAATTGAACTTTCACTCCAAATTCTGCTTCCTGGCCTTTGTTTTGAAAATGCTTTGAAAAGGAAAGGGTTGTTCACCTAGCAACATAATAGTACTGCAGCTAACTCTGCTGGAGACAAACACAACAAACAGAGCAACGTATATGGACAACCTACAGTTACATACTGTTCTATAGGGTTGTCATGCAGAGCATAATTATGTCATGTGATGTCATTAGAATTCTTTCACACTTCCTGACCTAAATCTCAACCATATTCCAACTGAAAACAGAGACATAAGGTATAGTCCATTGGACATGGGTATAGTAGATTCTCTGTGGTCGTCTGTGTCTCAGTTGGTGGAACACTTGCACTGCCAAGATTGTGGGTTTGATTCCCGCTGGGACAACCCATATGAAAACGTACGCACGCGCTGCTGTCAGTCAATTTGGATAAAAGCGTCTACTAAAATGGCATATATTATATTATCATTAATTGACTGCATGGCTAGCTCCACCACATAGATCTAGTTTTATGTAGAAACACACTTAAAAAACAAATTAACACAGTAGCATATTTGTGTTTTACATACCCTACCCCCCAAAAATAGTTGTTTGATTTGCATTGTGTCTCAGGACATACAGTACAGTACTGTGACCGTGGAGAGAGAAGAGCTGTGACCGGGGAGAGAGAAGAGCTGTGACCGGGGAGAGAGAAGAGCTGTGACCGGGGAGAGAGAAGAGCTGTGACCGTTGAGAGAGAAGAGCTGTGACCAGGGAGAGAGAAGAGCTGTGACCGTGGAGAGAGAAGAGCTGTGACCGTGGAGAGAGAAGAGCTGTGACCGTGGAGAGAGAAGAGCTGTGACCGGGGAGAGAGAAGAGCTGTGACAGTGGAGAGAGAAGAGCTGTGACCGTGGAGAGAGAAGAGCTGTGACCGTGGAGAGAGAAGAGCTGTGACAGTGGAGAGAGAAGAGCTGTGACAGTGGAGAGAGAAGAGCTGTGACCGTGGAGAGAGAAGAGCTGTGACCGTGGAGAGAGAAGAGCTGTGACCGGGGAGAGAGAAGAGCTGTGACCGGGGGGGGAGAAGAGCTGTGACTGGGGAGAGAGAAGAGCTGTGACCGGGGAGAGAGAAGAGCTGTGACTGGGGAGAGAGAAGAGCTGTGACCGGGGAGAGAGAAGAGCTGTGACCGTGGAGAGAGAAGAGCTGTGACCGTGGAGAGAGAAGAGCTGTGACCGGGGAGAGAGAAGAGCTGTGACCGGGAGAGAGAAGAGCTGTGACTGGGGAGAGAGAAGAGCTGTGACTGGGGAGAGAGAAGAGCTGTGACCGGGGAGAGAGAAGAGCTGTGACCGTGGAGAGAGAAGAGCTGTGACCGTGGAGAGAGAAGAGCTGTGACCGGGGAGAGAGAAGAGCTGTGACCGTGGAGAGAGAAGAGCTGTGACCGGGGAGAGAGAAGAGCTGTGACCGGGGAGAGAGAAGAGCTGTGACCGGGGAGAGAGAAGAGCTGTGACCGTGGAGAGAGAAGAGCTGTGACCGTGGAGAGAGAAGAGCTGTGACCGGGGAGAGAGAAGAGCTGTGACCGGGAGAGAGAAGAGCTGTGACTGGGGAGAGAGAAGAGCTGTGACCGTGGAGAGAGAAGAGCTGTTAGACCGAGAAGAGAGAGAAGAGCTGTGACAGTGGAGAGAGAAGAGCTGTGACCGGGGAGAGAGAAGAGCTGTGACCGTGGAGAGAGAAGAGCTGTGACTGGGGAGAGAGAAGAGCTGTGACCGTGGAGAGAGAAGAGCTGTGACCGTGGAGAGAGAAGAGCTGTGACCGGGGAGAGAGAAGAGCTGTGACCGGGGAGAGAGAAGAGCTGTGACCGTGGAGAGAGAAGAGCTGTGACCGGGGAGAGAGAAGAGCTGTGACCGGGGAGAGAGAAGAGCTGTGACCGGGGAGAGAGAAGAGCTGTGACCGTGGAGAGAGAAGAGCTGTGACCGGGGAGAGAGAAGAGCTGTGACCGTGGAGAGAGAAGAGCTGTGACAGTGGAGAGAGAAGAGCTGTGACCGTGGAGAGAGAAGAGCTGTGACCGGGGAGAGAGAAGAGCTGTGACTGGGGAGAGAGAAGAGGCTACATGGATCTACACCTCATTCAGTATTTAGTGAAGTTAGTGTTTAGAGGCACTTTCTGATCATGGAACTACATTCTCTTCCATTATATCCTGTTCACGCTCAAATGGAACCAGTAAATGAAGAAAATCCATGCAATTGAACATAAGCACTTCATATACGTCATATGCAAAAATGCATAGATTGTGTCAACCACTTTGTAGACAACACAATAAACACAGCGAATTCACTTATTTATGTAGTACTACAATAACCTGCCTTTACTGTAAATATCGCGCCAGATGCAGTTTCTCGTGAAGTGACAGCACAGTTTACTGTAAATATCGCGCCAGATGCAGTTTCTCGTGAAGTGACAGCACAGTTTACTGTAAATATCGCGCCAGATGCAGTTTCTCGTGAAGTGACAGCACAGTTTACTGTAAATATCGCGCCAGATGCAGTTTCTCGTGAAGTGACAGCACAGTTTACTGTAAATATCGCACCAGATGCAGTTTCTCGGGAAGTGACGGCACAGTTTACTGTAAATATCGCGCCAGATGCAGTTTCTCGTGAAGTGACAGCACAGTTTACTGTAAATATCGCGCCAGATGCAGTTTCTCATGAAGTGACAGCACAGTTTACTGTAAATATCGCGCCAGATGCAGTTTCTCGTGAAGTGACAGCACAGTTTACTGTAAATATCGCGCCAGATGCAGTTTCTCGTGAAGTGACGGCACAGTTTACTGTAAATATCGCGCCAGATGCAGTTTCTCATGAAGTGACAGCACAGTTTACTGTAAATATCGCGCCAGATGCAGTTTCTCGTGAAGTGACAGCACAGTTTACTGTAAATATTGCGCCAGATGCAGTTTCTCGTGAAGTGACGGCACAGTTTACTGTAAATATCGCGCCAGATGCAGTTTCTCGTGAAGTGACAGCACAGTTTACTGTAAATATTGCGCCAGATGCAGTTTCTCGTGAAGTGACAGCACAGTTTACTGTAAATATCGCACCAGATGCAGTTTCTCGTGAAGTGACAGCACAGTTTACTGTAAATATCGCACCAGATGCAGTTTCTCGTGAAGTGACAGCACAGTTTACTGTAAATATCGCGCCAGATGCAGTTTCTCGTGAAGTGACAGCACAGTTTTTGCAGTATCTGCACCCCTGTATAACTGCATCCTGCCTATGAGAGAAATTTTACTGTGACTAAGAGCCAAGTGGCATGAGCTCTGTGATCTAACCCAGGAGATACATCTACAACATCCAGTGTAACAATGAGGCTAAGGCTTCATCCCCATTCTCAAAACAACTCCACCAGTGTTGCACGTTAGCAGCAGCTTCTGGAAAGGTTCATTAGGCGGCAAAGAGGAAATGAAAGGGTTTACTGAGGTCCTTTCCACAGGAAGGAGACACCCAGCAGACAGCAGGGCACATGCACTCTGATAGACTGTCAGCTGGTTCCAAATGGAACCCTATTCCCTACACAGTGCATTTATTTTGATCAGAACCCTATGGGCCCAGGTCGAAGTGGAACATTATATAGTGAAGAGTGTGCCAATTTGGACACAACCTCCGTGTAAGGTCAGAGTGATGAGACGTGGAGGGACTGTTATTGTCCAGGGGAAGTGGTGCAGCTTAACCCTGGTTCCTGCTGAGGGAGAGAGGGAGAGCCTGCCTGTTTTCTCAGGCATACATCTCATACTATAGGAGGGTGGTTGGCAGTGGAGTCTCCTCAGAGGAGGAAGGGGAGGACCATCCTCCTCAGTGAATTTCACTAAAATAAAAATAATGAAAGTTATTATTTTTTAAATAAAACCATACTAAATATATTCACATCACCAAATAAATTGTTTAAAACATACTGTTTTGCAATGAAGGTCTACAGTAGCCTCAACAACACTCTGAAGGGTACCACAGAGTACAGCTAGTTTCCGTCCTCCTCTGCGTACATTGACTTCAATATAAAACCTAGGAGGCTCATGGTTCTCACCCCATTCCATGGACTTAAACAGCAATTACGTCCGGAGGACGTCCTCCAACCTATCAGAGCTGCTGCAACATGAACTGACATGTTGTCCATCCAATCAAAGGGTCAGAGAATGAATCCAGTACTAAAATCATAAGCTACAGCTAGCTAGCACTGTAGTGCAAAAAAGGTGGTGAGTGGTTGACTCAGAGAAATATAATAGCTAACAGATTAATTCCTTCAAAATGAAAAGAACAGCAAGACAAAGAGCTAGCTATATTTTGTTGTATTTTTCCCCCTTTTATTTTCACTTAGCCAAGCCTAGGTAAGCTTGGCTTGGCTTGATCTGGGATCTGGGATTCAGGGGTGTATTCATTATGGATTCATAATAACCCATAACCCTATTACAGGGGCTGAATCACTGGCTTACTGGTGCTCTTTCATGCCGTCCCTAGGAGGGGTGCGTCACTTGAATGGGTTGAGTCACTGACGGCATCTTCCTGTCTGGGTTGGCGCCCCCCTGGGTTGTGCAGTGGCGGAGATCTTTGTGGGCTATACTCGGCCTTGTCTCAGGATGGTAAGTTGGTGGTTGAAGATATCCCTCTAGTGGTGTGGGGGCTGTGCTTTCGCAAAGTGGGTGGGGTTATATCCTTCCTGTTTGGCCCTGTCCGGGGGTATCATCGGATGGGGCCACAGTGTCTCCTGACCCCTCCTGTCTCAGCCTCCAGTATTTATGCTGCAGTAGTTTATGTGTCGGGGGGCTAGGGTCAGTTTGTTATATCTGGAGTACTTCTCCTGTCTTATCCTGTGTCCTGTGTGAATTTAAGTATGCTCTCTCTAATTCTCTCTTTCTCTCGGAGGACCTGAGCCCTAGGAGCCCCTTACTTGGCTCTTTGGACTCTAGCAATTCCTTGTGGCGGGCCGACCCTGGTCGTCAGTTGAACATTGTGTTTCCTCAGACATATTGGTGAGTTAAGCGGGCGGGTGTTAAGACGCAAAGTTTGGCAGGTTTCAGAGGATGCGTGGCCTTGTGAGCCGTCAGGGAGTTGCAGCAATGAGACAAGATTGAAACTGTAAGTCCTTATGTCAGGGGTTACATTTCCCCAGCTGTATACTAAAACAAGTGGCTGAGCTGCCGTTTTGTTGGAGAACAAATCGCAGACTAACTTTAGAGGCTGTATGTGGCGAGATGAAGGAAACAGCGCGAGTGAGGAAATCCTGTTCAGACCACTCCGTCTCCACAGTAGCAGTGATGGACATAGATCTGCTTTGTCCCCATGGAAGGAAGGTAACATTTGCTCCCACCTGATTCATTTCTTATTGGTACAGTGGAGACATGGTTTCAAAAGCAATGAAGTGATGAAAATAGTCAGACGCACTCCAGTCAATTATAGATAAAAGCCTTCTGTGCTCCAAAGCAAATCAGGAAGACTGGTCCACTTAACAAATGAAATGATGGACTTGCTCCTTCCAGATAACCATTTCAGGACCGATTTGAGCCGAATGACTTTTACGTAGAAAGGATGGAGGATAAGAGCCTTCACTGAAACTCAAATCAAATGCAATTTTATTTGTCACGTGCCGAATACAACAGGATACAGTGAAATGCTTCACCAAGAAAATACCCCCCATAAAAAGTAATAAATAAAATAGCAGCTGTAAAAAAAAACAAAAGCGGGCCTGTTCAGGAGTCTTATGGCTTGGAGGTAGAAGCTATTTAGTAGCCTCTTGGACCTAGACTTGGTGCTCCGGTACCACTTGCAGTGCTGTAGCAGAGAGAACAGTCTATGAGTAGGGTGGCTGGAGTCTTTGATCATTTTTAGGGCCTTCCTCTATACCAGGCGGTGTCAGAGGTCCCGGATGGCAGGAAGCTTGGCCCCAGTGATGTACTGGGCCGTTCGTACTACCCTCTGTGATGCCTTGCGGTCGGAGGTCGAGCAGTTGCCGTACCAGGCAGTGTTGCAACCCGTCAGGATGCTCTCAATGGTGCAGCTGTAAAACCTTTTGACGATCTCAGGACCCATGTCTTACCAGAGGCTGCTGTTCTATCCTGCCGATAGAGTGTTTAACCCGCCAGCTGTATGTTCTTAATGTCGCTGTTCAACCACAACTCAGTGAAACATTAGATTTGACCGTTTTTAATGTCCCGTTGGTAGGATATATGTGCTTTCAGTTCATCCCATTTATTTTCCAGCGATTGAACATTAGCTAACAGGACAGAAGGCAAAGGCAGACTAGCCACTCGTCGCCTGATCCTCACAAGGCACCCTGAACTTTTTCCGCAAAATCTCAGTTTCCTTCTCCAGCGAATGACGGGGAACTGGGCCTGGTCGGGTGTCTGTAGTATCTCCCTCCCATCCGACTCATTGAAGAAAAACTCTTTGTCTAATCTGAGGTGAGTAATCCCAGTTCTGAATGCCCAGAAGCTATTTTCTGTCATAAGAAACTGTAGCAGCAATATTATGTACAAAGTAAGTTATGAACAACGCAAAAAAACAAAATAGCATGGTTGGTAAGAGCCGACAAGACGGCAGCTATCTCCTCCGGCGCCGTCATCCAAGTCAGACAACGTCACTGAGAATCTTCAGAACTTCCAGAACTGCTTTGGATCTGTTTTTCACAAAGGTATATTTGGATCAATATAGGTTCAGTTATTTTCTTGGTAGATACTCAGTAGTCCATCTCTATCCTATAATCATCAAAGCTAACCAGGTAAACAACTGCCTCCAAACATCCCCTTTTTACATATTTTACTTTCATTATTCAAATAGTATGAATATGGCCTGTAGGAAGATGACACTTTTGTATCCATTTGACAAAACAAGAAAAGGCACAGAAAAACAGAAGCAGTAATGGACCACACGGGGATGAAAACAAGCTTTTAACACATCGGAGACAAAGTGACACGGATGTTGTTGATTTTGAATCCGGCTCTTCATTGAAAGGCTATCAGGGTTTAACACTGGCTTGTTAAGCCGCGGTCCTGCATGTGGTACGTCAGGACGGCACTTCCGTAAACAGTTGGTCTGTAGAAATGTTAGATGTTCACGCTAAGTGTTTACATGAAGGATGTGGGGAATGTTGGTTCATTTCCAACTACACTGACTTTCATTTGTGTTTCGGGTTGTTTTGCAGGGTTCAAATCCGGCCGGGGCTAAGGTCAATGTACAGTGCATGCTGAGCGGGTCTGTTGCCATGACGCAGGTGAAGTCAGGTTAGCTATAATAAAATACCTCCTATCTATAGAGACAAGAGATGTATTTTTTGTATTTTAACAGCCAAGACATATTGAGACTTAGGTCTCATATACAAATGTGCCACACACTCAAAAATGCAGTAATGGAGAGCGCAAATAAAACATCTCAAATCACCCAGAAAAACAGTTACATTACTCCACAAATAAGTCCCTGATCAATACTTTAAACTGACGAACGGCATCAGAACATCAAGATGAAATGTATTTAGAGTTTTGTTCCAGCAATACGGTGCATTAAAATTAAAATCAAATTTACCTAGCTTGGTGTAGATCCTAGGAACCTCAAGAGTTAACCAATCATGTGACAGAATTTATAGAGCGGTTACATCATAATCAGATTCAGCCTTTCTGATTCGTCTTACACAATGATACCTCAGTTGCTTAAAAGCTTGCCAGTCCGGGCCCAAGCTTGGGTTCCTGGCCTTGACCCAAGCATCGTCTCTTATGAATGATCTCTGATATTTCCGGAGTGTACCAGGCAGTAAACGGACAGAGTCATTTCCTTCCAGTTAGTACCACCGCTATGTGCAAAAGATAGGTAGGGAGAGGATAGTTTGTTAGACAAATATTTTACAATCCTGAATAACAACATTTAGAGAGCTAGCACTTAACGTTGAAGAAGTGATATGGAAAATGTGGATGATTTTTAAATAGACGTCAAAGAGAGCAGAAAAGTTTAACTTCCATTACTTACTTGAATTCAACACATTCCTAATCCCGCTGAGAAAACTTAATTTACAAAGCAGCTGCTAAGCATCACCATCTATGGATCTGGCAAAATCTGTCAGAAACATTATCCATAAGTAATGTTTTATCAGTAGAAGACGTGTTTCTAAGCTCTATAACCCTTTTCATGCTATGACTTCCTACTGTAGGCTACTACAGGACCATTGTAGATCTCCAGACCTCAATTACTCAAGGCAGTTACAGTTATGTAATCACGGGAAACTCAGATTCAAAAGCGAAGTGAAGTTTGTAACCATGAGACCTGGTCCTCCATGAATGTGTAATATAGGGGATTTACACATACAGAACCATTCCTGTAGCCAATAATAAGCCACTTTTTTTATACTCAAGGTCCTCAGGGATAAACTAAAAAATGCACAGGTTCTTTACATCACGGGAATAATCAGACCAGAAATAATACGACAATACATTTTGTTAGCTCAGCAATTCAATGCAAGCTTGTTCTTGGGCACATCGGTCTCCACAACATCAAACACCTAGCACTCTGAAGATTGTCGTTTGATAAACATGGTTATGTCGTTACAGCCTCATAATATTCCACTAGGTATCACAATGATACTATGTTTCAGATCTTCTGGCCAAAGCAATGCAAATATTACAACCCTAAAACACATGCCATCTTCCCAAGGCCTGCCAGTCTGCACACGGAACACTAGATCTCCCGAATGAGAAACCACACACAGCTTTTATACCAAAAGCCATTCCCTTAATTTGGCAATTACAGACACCTGGTGCTGAAAGACACCTGTTTTCCATAAGTGGACATGAGAAAGCTATGGCAGTGGATGACCCGCAGCCAGTTCAGAATTTAAATCAAAAGTTGAGGGATACTGATACATTGCTTGGAAAGAATGTGGATTTTCATTTATTGCAGATGTGATTAATTGCACTGCCCAAACAAACAAGAAGTCTAAAAAAAACTGGACTTAATTGAAGGTGTGGGTGAAAGATTTTTGGTCTTCAGGAATTAACAGCCGAAGCATTGCAGAGAGAATACTGAAAGAAGATGTCGTCTGTCCCCCCAGGCCCCTGAGCCTGTGTAGAGATTTGATTTGGATTGGACAGTGACCAAAGTAGTGGGATGTTTTATTGATTTATCATTATACATTTTTTGTACTTTGTATGATGTCACTTGTTTACAGTTTACTACCCACCCGTACAGTAGGTGACGGAATGAACATTACATTTATGTGAATGCCATGTTACCAAAGAAGGAGATTTTCATGAACCTTGTGGGATTAGCTCTGGAGTATGGCTAGACCTTCCTTTGATGCCGTCTGAGTCACTCCAGTTGAGCAGTTAGTGCAGCAGTAGATTCAAAGAGACAGGCTTGTTGCAATGGTTCCCAAACTTTTTATAGTCCCCTTCAAGCATTCAACCTCCAGCTGCGTACCCCGCTCTAGCACCAGGGTCACCGCACACTCAAATGTTGTTTTGTGCCATAATTGTAAGCCTGCCACACATACACACACTAAACTATACATTTATTAAAATAGAAAATGTATTTTTGTCACAACCCAGCTAGTGGGAAGTGACAAAGAGCTCTTATAGGACCAGGGCACAAATAATAACATAATAATAATCAATCATTTGCTCTTTATTTAGCCGTCTTACTCATCAAAATAAGAAATGTCCCTTTTTCAGGACCCTGTCTTTCAAAGATCATTCGTAAAAATCCAAATAACTTCACAGATGTTTATTGTAAAGGGTTTAAACACTGTTTCCCACAATTAATGAACATGAACATGCACCTGTGGAAGGGTCATTAAGACACTAACATCTTACAGACGGTAGGCAATTAAGGTCACAGTTATGAAAACTTAGGACACTAAAGAGGCCTTTCTACTGACTCTGAAAAACACCAAAAGAAAGATTCCCAGGGTCCCTGCTCATCTGCGTGAAATTGCCTTAGGCATGCTGCAAGGAGGCATGAGGACTGCAGATGTGGCCAGGGCAAAAAAATGTAAATGTCCATTCTGTGAGACGCCTAAGACAGCGCTACAGGGAGACAGGACAGACAGCTGATCATCCTCTCAGTGGCAGACCATGTGTAACAACACCTGCACAGGATCAGTACATCCGAACATCACACCTGCGGGACAGGTACAGGATGGCAACAACAACTGCCAGAGTTACACCGGGAACGCACAATCCCTCCATCAGTGCTCAGACTGTCCACAATAGGCTGAGAGAGGCTGTACTGAGGGCTTGTAGGCCTGTTGTAAGGCAGGTCCTCTCCAGACATCACCGGCAACAACGTCACCTATGGGCACAAACCCACCGTCACTGGACCAAACAGGACTGGCAAAAAGTGCTCTTCACTGACGAGTCGCGGTTTTGTCTCACCAGGGGTGGTGGTCAGATTCAGGTTTATCATCGAAGAAATGAGTGTTTCACCGAGGCCTGTACTCTGGAGCGGGATCGATTTGGAGGTGGAGGGTCCATCATGGTCTGGGGCGGTGTGTCACAGCATCATCGGACTGAGCTTGTTGTCATTGATGGCAATCTCAACGCTGTGCGTTACAGGGAAGACATCCTCCTCCCTCATGTGCTACCCTTCCTGCAGGCTCATCCTGACATGACCCTCCAGCATGACAGTGCCACCAGCCATACTGCTCATTCTGTGTGTGATTTCCTGCAAGACAGGAATGTCAGTGTTCTGCAGGTGTCTTGGTTGAAGAGTGGGGTAACATCTCACAGCAAGAACTGGCAAATCTGGTGCAGTCCATGAGGAGGAGATGCACTGCAGTATTTAATGCAGCTGGTGGCCACACCAGATACTGACTGTTACTTTTGATTTTGACCCCCCCCCCCTCCCCCCCCTTTGTTCAGGGACACATTATTCAATTTCTGTTAGTCACATGTCTGTGGAACTTGTTCTGTTTATGTCTCAGTTGTTGAATCTTGTTATGTTCATACAAATATTCACACATGTTAAGTTTGCTTAAAATAAATGCATTTGACAGTGAGAGGACGTTTCTTTTTTTGCTGAGTTTAGTACCTCTTCCTCAATGTCATTGGTCCATACTGGCACACTGCATTATAGTACCTCTTCCTCAATGTCATCTGGACATTACACTACTTATTTTTTTATGTTTTCCCAGAGAACGTCAAGAATGGAAGTGTGATCTCTGAGCTGCCATTCTGAACACTGGTAGTAGAGCTCTCTCTCTCTCTCTTGCTCTCTCAATAGCTCTCTCCCCTCTCTCTCCCTCTCCCCTCTCTCCGCCCCTCTCTCTCTCCCTCTCTGACCCCCTCTCTCTCTTTTCTGCCCTCTCTCTATTTCCCCCCTCCCCCTTGGTACGTGAGTGCTTACAGTCCCTGTGCGAATAACCCTGAGGCAGAGAGAACTCCATTCTCAATCAGTCACAGCTCTCTGTCCGTCTAAGACTGCCGTATAGGAACATTCATTATTAATGCATCAGAGCGTGAGATGCATACTTGGTCCGATTGACTAAATTAATAGTATAAATAAAAAATGATCAAGCCACAGGCTGAGACACACTGCTTATTCTGTGACTGACAGTAACGCCTCGGTTAGACCAATAGCGTCGTTGCGTTTTGGTACACCAGAAGTACGTTCATTTCCAGTGGAACGCTACGTTTGCCTTGCAGCATTGCATTTATCGAACGTATGCGTCAAATTGTAGACGGCTTGACAGAAATGGTAGCAGAAGGTGAATGTTGAACTTTTGTTTCACACATATCCAGATGATGCTGCGTACCATTTGGCCAATGACGCTGTTGGTGTGATCGAGGCGTTATTAGGAAGTGAGGGGCTTTCTGTCTACCTCTGTCCATGCACTTTCCAGTGCCTTTCCTCACTTCCCACTGGGCAAAAACTGGTTAAATAAATGTTGTTTCCACGTAATTTTATCCCCCCAAAAAATCTATGTGATGACGTTGAATCAAAACGTATTTGAAAAAAGAGTCATCAACATCACAGCTTTTCAGGGTTTTTCACCACATTTTTGTTCCACCTAAATCCAATGACATGGTGAAATGCTTAGTTGATTTCACATTGAATTCACGTCAGCTGACAACTCAATGAAATGTAAAACAAAACCATACGTTGAACTGACTGACATCTGTGTGCGGTGGGGTTATCTATCAGTGGGAATTAGTAAATTACCACATCATTCACATAGATGACACAGACATGACCTGCAGAATGAGCTCTCTGTCTTTCTTCAGTCTCTCTGTCTCCATTCATATGTCTGTTCTCCACTCTGTCAATACTTACTTACCATTACTCCTTTTGGGAGCAGAGGCCATCGACGACTCCTCTCCATCATTCTGTTCTGGGTAGTCCACCACTGGTAGGAGATCTTTCTGTTCACACACTGTTTTTCTGTGAAAATCGATCCCTAAAACAGCCCCCAAGGTTGTTGAACTGTGAAATGTTTCCGTGTTCTCACATGTTTTTCTGTCAATACAAGCGTACATTTAGGTAGTAATATAGTCTTTGGGAAAATGTTGAATTGGATTATGCTGCGTATTGTTATCAGACCTACTTCAATGATCTTCAATAATATGTATTTTTTCCTTACAATTTCATGATTGTTTCCTCTGTTAATAAGCCCTATAAAACAAAACACTATCGGTTCCAGGAAATGAATAGAAAATATGTATTTTGGTGCAAATATCATCAAATATAAAGCACACACAGCAAAGTTTTATCACGAATGCCAGAAGGTGGTGGATTTCAGTGCTGAAGCAGGAAAGAGTATGGCTAAACAAGGTTCTCAAATAGGAAAACATTTCTCTCTAAACTTAAAATATACGACCACTCTTGACAAAACATAACACATTTGACTGTATCCAAACGAACGCATATATGAAAACACTCAATAAATCTGTCATACATGGAAATGTAATGCCTAATATATTGTAAAGCTGTGATCTAGCAGATGTGGGGTCTGATGTGGGCCATCACCAGTCATGGAGGACATAAATAGGATGTAAAACAGTTGAAGGTGAGGTCAAGTGACATCTGTTTTCCTCTGGTATTCCTCTGCTCCCTACAGGTCAGGGCCGGCTGGGAGGAGAGTCACACTTCCTAGAGAGAGGCCTGAGAGCCACCACACCCAGTCCCTCTCCCCATCTTCCCCTTGTCACACACACACAATCACATGGGGAAACGACGAGAGGAATTGGGGAAACGACAAGAGGAATTGAGATCACATTACACCCTGCCCTATTGTATTGTCTAGGCATGCGTAACAGAAAGCAGCCAAACTAAAGCACAAGGTGATTTAGCGTTTAGAGACCTTGGGACTATATCTAATTTATCTTTACATTTTTATAAAAAATACATTTTAAGCGATTTTTTTTTTTTTAACTAAAAGGTTTTCTATCTGCAATCCAATCACAAGCCTGAACAAATACAGACGGACCAATCAGAACACGTCTTTGCCATCTCCCTCTAGGTATGGTCTAGGCTTGTCTAGGCAGCAATAATGGCTGGCAATGAACAAAAAACAACACTGTAAATTATGTTGTCACACTGTTGTTCAGCGATGACAGTAATTCGTCTGATGATCATAATCAAATTGAATTTGTCACATGCGCTGAATACAACAGGTAAATGGCATTACTGTGAAATGCTTACTTACAAGCCCTTAACCAACAATATATTTCTTAATGTATTTGATGATGTGTTCTGACTCTTTGTTGGTAAAATGGTGTTATTCTATCATGTATGTATTCAAATAATTACAGTCGTATTAAAAATGGAACATGTCGTATTCAGTAGCGTCTGATAGAGCTTTATAGCTGAACCCAGATTGATATCTTCAGAGCCATAAAGTTCTAAGTTCTGTCTGTGATTGCACCCCCCCCCCCCCCCCCCAAAAAAAAAACAGATTTACAAATGTCTGAGGATATTCATACTTTAGCTACCTTTGAGATGAGAACCTTACTTGGTTATGAAAGAAGAATTCACTACATAACATTTCTGAGATCTGAGATGTGAAAACTTTGATGCTCAATATGTCAAATTAAATTGTATTTGTCACATGCGTCATAAACAACAGGTGTAGACTAAACGGTGAAACGCTAACTTACGGGCTACACAATGCAAAGAGAAAAATAGAAAAACAATAGAAAATAATTGTAACAACAACTTGGCTAAGTATTGTCCCGTGTGGCTCAGTTGGTAAAGCATGGCACTTGAAATGCCCGGGTTGTGGGTTTGATTCCCACAGGGGACCAGTACCAACAAATATGACAATGTATGCATTCACTACTGTAAGTTGCTCTAAATAAATAAATACATGAGGTACCAGTACTGAGTCGATGTGCAGGGGTAAGAGGGAATTGATGTAGATACTGTATGTACATACACAAACGTATGTGGACACCTGCTCGTCCAACATCTCATTCCAAAATCATGGGCATTAATATGGAGTTGGTCCTCGCCCTTTGCTGCTATAACAGTGTCCCCTCTTCTGGGAAGGCTTTCCACTAGATGTTGGAACATTTCTGCGGGGACTTGCTTCCATTCAGCCACAAGAGCATTAGTGAGGTCGGGCCCTGATGTTGGGCGATTAGACCTGGCTCACAGTCGGCGTTCCAATGGATGATTAGGCCTGGCTCGCAGTCGGCGTTCCAATGGACGATTAGGCCTGGCTCGCAGTCGGCGTTCCAATGGACGATTAGGCCTGGCTCGCAGTCGGCGTTCCAATGGACGATTAGGCCTGGCTCGCAGTCGGCATTCCAATTCATCACAAATTTGTTTGAGGTCAGGGCTCTGTGCAGATCAGTCAAGTTCTTCCACACCGATCTCGACAAACCATTTCTGTATGGACGTCGCTTTGTGCACGGGGCCATTGTCATGCTGAAACAGGATATGGCCTTACCACAAAGTTGGAAGCACAGAATCGTCTAGAATGTCATTGTATGCTGTAGCATTAAGATTTCCCTTCACTGGAACTAAGGAGCCTAGCCCAAACAATAAAAAACAACCCCAGACCATTATTTATCCTCCACCAAACTTTACAGTTGGCACTATACATTGGGGCAGGTAGCGTTCTCCTGGCATCCGCCAAACCCAGATTCTTCCGTCGGACTGCCAGATGGTGAAGCGTGATTCATCACTCCTCATTACCACTGCTCCAGAGTCCAATGACGGCGAGCTTTACACTACTCCAGCCGACGCTTGGCATTGCGCGCAGTGAACTTAGGTTTGTGTGCGGTTGCTCTGCCATGGAAACCCGTTTCCTGAAGCTCCCGATGAACAGTTATGTGCTGACATTGCTTTCTGAGGCAATTTGGAACTCGGTAGTAAGCGTTGCAACAGAGGAAAGATTAAAAATATTTACGTGCTTCAACACTTGGTGGTCCTGTTCTGTGAGCTTGTGTGGCCTACCACTTCGTGGCTGAGCCGTTGCTGCTCCTAGACATTTCCACTTCACAATAACACTTACAGTTGACCGGAGAAACTCTAGCAGGGCAGAAATTTGATGAACTGACTTGTTGGAAAGATGGAATACTATGACGTTGCCACTTTGAAAGTCACTGAACTCTTCAGTAAGGCCATTCTACTGCAAATGTTTATACTATGGAGATTGCATGGCTGTGTGCTCAATTATATACACCTGTCAGCAACGGGTGTGGCTAAAATAGCTGAATCCACTAATTTGAAGGGGTGTCCACATACATTTGTATATATAGTGTCTAGGTAGATAATAAAGGTAGATAATAGACAGTAGAAGCAGTGTATGTGATGAGTCAGAAGAGTTAGTGCAAAAGTATCAATGCAGATAGTCCTGGAAACTGTTTGGTTAACTATTTAGCAGTCTTATGGCTTGAGGATAGAAGCTGTGAAGGAACCTGTTGGTTCATCAGTACCACTTGCCGTGCTGAAAAGTCCATGACTTGGGTGGCTGGAGTCTTTGACAATATTTAGGGCCTTATATGGGTGTGCGGGTCAGCTGTTAGTTCACCTGCTACTAACCCGTCCGCAATCAGCAATCAATATGTGACGAAGTGAACATTTCCAAATGATGTCAGTTGTGAAAACGACCCAACAAACGACCCAACAAGATTTCAGTTTGGCTTGGATGCATATTTTATGTGGTTGAAATACTTTCAGCTTTTATGATGCTGATAAAGACAGCACCTCTACAGACGGTATCTAACTGAGCATTCTCATTCTATCAAGATGCTGAAAGAAGTCAATCATATTTCTCTTTCTCTTATTGAATTCAATTCAGACGTAGTCCTCTTTACTTTCAATTCTCCATCTCACAGCCTTTCTCTTATTGAATTATATTCAGACGTAGTCCTTTTTGCCTCCGTGGATCGACTTTGAACTTTTTCTGCACGTTCCCAAATCCATTTTGGCAATTGATGTGTAGGCTATTTGGCATGTGTACAGTTAGGCCATAAAGCTTATATTTATATACTCATGCCAGATCGCCTAAAATAATGAAAGAAAAACCTAAATGAAGCCTATAAGTTGCACAATAATTATACATTTATGGATTTTTAAAGGTATTGTTTTCTCTTTATCAAAGAAAATGGTTAAACTGTGGCGAAATGTTCTCTTGCATGTGAGATGACGCGACTATATCAAATTCATATTATTCTAAATAAATATGAAGAAGCACTCACCTCTTTTGTCACGTGTCCTCAGGTGATGAGAAGCCCACCCTACTCGCAGCAGGAATTGACAACTGGTCAAGGTGTGGAGAAATGCTTCATGGGAAATATAAGATGAACAGCTTCTATATTTAAAGGTTTAATAGACAGACATACTCAGACGAATGGGAAAACAGACACGTTACTCTAAGAGGTTCACAGCAAATCTCTCACCCTCCAGCGAAGAGGGCTGACCTATTGCCTTATCTGTTCGCTGTTTCAGCCTTCCGTGCCCCGGTGCCAAAACATTAAATCAAGGTGTTGACCTTGGGGTTGAATAGACTATAAATTTGAAAAATCATAATCGCTTAAGGACAACCATGGACGATTTTATGGATCAGAGGCCCAGATACCCGTTACTGAGACCTGCTTTAAGGTGAACTCTGGTCTTACAGAGAGTACCTAGAGGCCAAATTCCAATAGGGAATAATCATCAGAAAATATAGTTCTTAATAACATATAGATACTGTGTGGGTCATCTATAGTAGCCATAGGGCTGGCCAATCTGACTGATCGCTGCTCTCACGCTTAGTTTCACAAGGCTAAATAGTGTTATTGTCTGTAGCAGTGGTTCCCAAACTTTTTACAGTCCTGTACCCCTTCAAACATTCGCCCTCCAGTTGCGTACCCCCTCTAGCACTAGGGTCAGCGCAATCTCAAATGTTGTTTTTTGACATTATTGTAAGCCTGCCACACAAACTCTATACAATACATTTATTAAACATAAGAATGAGTGTGAGTTTTTGTCACAACATTTTGCTCTTTATTTAGCGATCTTATATATGAAACTTTATTTGTTCATTGAAAATTGTGAATAATTAATGAGAAGGGTGTGATTGAAAGGATGCAAATAACTGTAATGTTGGGTTGTATTGGAGAGAGTCACACACAGTCTGCGCCTGTATTTAGTTTTCACTCTCACATAGGTACGTGGTTGCAAAGGGCATCATTGTCTTAGAGCGATTTGCCAAGGCAGGCTACTCTGAACGCAGCCCTATCCAGAAATCTGTCAGTGGCTTCTGATTTAAATTCAA
The DNA here is from genome assembly GCF_057628025.1 of Oncorhynchus mykiss. Taxonomy (NCBI): domain Eukaryota; kingdom Metazoa; phylum Chordata; class Actinopteri; order Salmoniformes; family Salmonidae; genus Oncorhynchus; species Oncorhynchus mykiss. The sequence goes on from NC_143031.1 coordinate 10,190,592, forward strand.
TTTTCACAGAACCACTTGTTGCAATTTCGATGAGGCTCTCTTGTTCAGATATTGTTATGTGGACTGGAGGCAGGGCATGAAAGGGATAACGAATCCAGTTGTTTGTGTTATCCGTTTGGGGAAAGTACCTGCGTAATTGAGCACCCAACTCACTCAGGTGCTTCGTTATATCACATTTGACATTGTCCGTAAGCTTGAGTTCATTTTCACATAAAACATCACACAATGATAGAAAGACCTGTGTGTTGTCCTTGTTAATGCAGAGAAGAGCTCCAACTTCTTAATCACAGCCTCAATGTTGTCTCGCACATTGAATATAATCCTAGATTCAGATCATTCAGGTGAGAAAAAACATCACCCAGACAGGCCAGTCGTGTGAGAAACTCCTCATCATGCAAGCGGTCAGACAAGTGAAAATTATGGTCTGTAAAGAGAACTTTAAGCTCGTCTCTAAATGTAAAAAAAAACACGTCAAGACTTTGACACCCTTGATAACCAGCGCACTTCTGTATGTTGTAAAAGCGTTACATGGTTGCTGCCCATATCATTGCCTAGTGCAGAAAATACACGAGAATTCAGGGGCCTTGCTTTAACAAAGTTAACCATTTTCATTGTAGTGAAAATACTCTCTGATATACTACGGCTGTCAGCCAATCAGCATTCAGGGCTAGAACCACCCAGTTTATAATACATAATATACCATATATAGTTTTTCATGTTTAATTATGTTTCATCCCCTCCTACCTCAACTGATAATGCCTGTGAACTCAAATCAGTATAGAACAGGGCTCTCCTCCTGTAGGTTTTCACTCCAACCCTGTTCCTAAAGAGCTACCCTCCTGTAGGTTTTCGCTCCAACCCCAGTTGTAACTAACTAGCTCTCTAGGAACAAGGTTGGAGTGAAAACCTACAGCACGGTAGCTCTCCAGGAACAGGGTTGGAGTGAAAACCTACAGGACTGTAGCTCTCCTTGCTGGTCAAGGGCAGTCAGGTATGGAGTGAACCAAGGGCTATATCTGTTCCTGGTTCTACAGTTTTTGAATGGGGCATGCTTATTTAAGATGGTGAGGAAAGACCTTTTAAAGAAAAACCAGGCATCTTCTACTGACGGAATGAGGTCAATATCCTTCCAGGATATCCGGGCCAGGTCGATTAGAAAGGCCTGCTCGCTGAAGTGTTTTTGGGAGCGTTTGACAGTGCTGAGGTGTGGTCGTTTGACCACAGACCCATTACGGACACAGGCAATGAGGAAGTGATCGCTGAGATCCTGATTGAAGACAGCAGTGGTGTATTTGGAGGGCAGGTTGGTTAGGATGATATCTATGAGGGTGCCCGTGTTGACGGATTTGGGGTTGTACCTGGTAGGTTCATTGATCATTTGTGTGCGATTGAGGGCATCAGGCTTAGATTGTAGGATGGCCGGGGTGTTAAGCATGTCCCAGTTTAGGTCACCTAACAGTACGAGCTCTGACGATAGATGGGGGGCAATCAATTCACATATGGTGTCCAGGGCACAGCTGGGGGCAGAAGGTGGTCTATAGCAAGCGGCATCGGTGAGACTTCTTTCTGGAAAGGTGGATTTTTAATAGTAGAAGCTCAAATTGTTTGGGCACAGACCTGGATAGTAAGACAGAACTCTGCAGGCTATCTCTGCAGTAGATTGCAACTCCACCCCCTTTGACAGTTCTATCTTGTCAGAAAATGTTATAGTTAGGGATGGATATTTCAGGGTTTTTGGTGGTCTTCCTAAGCCAGGATTCAGACACGGCTAGGACATCCGGGTTGGCAGAGTGTGCTAAAGCAGTGAATAAAACAAACTTAGGGAGGAGGCTTCTAATGTTAACATGCATGAAACCAAGGCTTTTACGGTTACAGAAATCATCAAATGAGAGCGCCTGGGGCATGGGAGTGGAGCTAGGCACTGCAGGGCCTGGATTCACCTCTATATCACCAGAGGAATAGAGGAGTAGGAAAGGGTATGGCTAAAGGCTATAAGAACTGGTTGTCTAGTACGTTCGGGACAGAGAGTAAAAGGAGCAGGTTTCTGGGCAAGGTAGAATAGATTCAAGGCATAATGTACAGACAAAGGTATGGTAGGATGTGAATACAGTGGAGGTAAACCTATGCATTGAGTGACGATGAGAGAGATATTAGTCTCTAGAAACATAATTTAAATCAAGTGAGGTCACAGCATTTGTGGGAGGTGGAACTAAAGGGTTAACTAAGGTGTATTGAGCGGTGCTAGAGACTCTACAGTGAAATAAGGCAATAATCACTAATCAAAACAGCAATGGACAAGGCATATTGACATTAGGGAGAGGCATGCGTAGCAGAGTGATCATAGTGGTCCAGTGAGTAGCTTGGCGGGCTGGAGACACAACGATTCAGACAGCTAGCGGCTAGCACATGGCTAGCACATGGGCATTCGGGGACGGAGGAGCCAGTTGAAAACCCCCCTCGGGCAGATTACGTTGTTAGTCCAGTCATGATGGATCGGCGAGGCTCCGTGTCGGCAGTAAAAGGGGTCCAGGCCAATTGGAAAAATAGGTATTGTAGCCCAAGGAGTGGCTGATGGACCTCTTCGGCTAGCCGGGAGATGATCCTAGCAAAGGCTAGCTCCAGGCTAATTGGTTCGTGCTTCGGGACAGAGACGTTAGCCTGGAGTGGCCACTCGGATAGCAGCTAGCTAGCTGCGATGATCCAGGTGAAAAGGTTCAGCTCTTGCGGTAGGAATCCGGAGATGTGGAGAAAAATAAGTCCGATATGCTCTGATTTGAATCGCGGTGTGCAGACTGGCTGGAGATGTCCGGGCTTAAGGTTAGCTGATGACCACTAGCTGATTGCAGGAGAGTATGTTGAAGTTGAGGTTAAGAAAAATATAAAAAATATATATACACGGGACACGAAGACAAAGATGTCTGACTGCCACGCCATCTTGGATCAATTCGTGAGCTGTTAATTAATTAATTAGCTGCTACTTGATCCGGTCTGTGTTTCCCTCTGTGCTCCAGCCCTCTGGTCCAGGCAGAGAGGCTTTAGTATCCTAATCATTTTCACCCCTCTGGATGACACTGATTCCTCAAGTAACAAGTCTCATTAAATTGCTGTGTTTGACCCATTCTGATACCTATGAAATTTGAATAAAAATTGAAATAGAAATAGCTATTTTTGAATTCTCACAACCTTGCGTCACCACAATCATGCTTTGTTGTGTTACCAAACTAACCTTTGTTCAACACAAAGTACTTTTCCAAACTTTTAGAAATATGCTAAATCTGAATGCGTTTTTAATATGATATTAAAGTCCATCTCCGTGCCACCATTGTTTATTTCAGTTTTTTGTTTTCATTTTCCCCACATATTTAATACATTATTCCAGTTTATAAAACCCAAAGGATTAGCATTGTTATTGGTCTCATCTCTCTATCTGGGGATAGAACATCACAGAGCAATTCCACCTGTCAGAAGACTATTCCTCTCCTCCCTAATCTGGCTCAGCACATTCCACTGCCCCCCCCTCACAGCAGCTCTGACACACACACACACAGTCTACCATCTCCTTATCACCTAGCACACCTTAGAGATAAATTACCATTTTTTTATTACCACATGCTTCGCTGCCTCCAAAAGCACTGAGGGAGAACATCAAAGGTCAGGTGCTATCCTTGACCCAGCAGGTATACCACACAGTAGTCACCATATAGAAATAAATCATGCTGTTTGTTTTGGGAGGGTTTGGGAGGGGGTTAACTGGGGAGGGGGGAGGTTTTACCGACCACTGTCATGGTTTACAGACAACTCAGACCATAAAAAGATGAGCCAACTTTGTGTCTAAGTATTTGTTCATCATATCTTGGTCTAGTTTGGATGATCAACAAATCAGTAGTGGTGGCAGTTTTTATAGCACTTTGCTCTTGGCATAATTTTGCCAGACGTTTGCATTGAGTGGATGATATGACTAACCAACTATGCCTACAATAGACTCAGGATAACACCACAATGGGACATATTTTAAAGGAGGTGAACTGTAAACATCGGATGAAAAATGTAAAGTACACACTGTTTATACTGTTATTTCCTCATATTAGGTGGGGCTTCCCATGGCGAAATCCCGATCCAAGATGTAGTAGAGTTTACACTGTGTTCAGGTGGCCTTTCTTTAAAGGACACCAAGGAATGGAAATATTTGTGACATGTAACATTAAACAGAACGCATGGTGATTTATGCGCAAGTAGATGTGATGATTGGGCGAATAGGAAAGTATATACGCTATCAGTGAAGTTTAGGAATAGCCTGAGCAGCCATGCTTATGTTCCTAGCGCACTGATCTTTCAAAACAAAATGTGCTCTGGTATACTACAGTAATAAAACCAGTATTACTAGAAAGTATTCCTCATTGTTTCAGAGCATTGACACACTCCCCTGATGCCTGTTAGTCCATAGTGGATGCATGTAGAGCAGCAGCACATTGTTTAAGTTAACTGACTTGCCTAGTTATATAAAGGTTAAGAACAAATTCTTATTTACAATGACGGCCTACCGCGGAACAGTGGGTTAACTGCTTTGTTCAGGGGCAGAACGACAGATTTGTACCTTGTCAGCGCGGGGATTCAATCTAGCAACCTTTCGGTTACTGGCCCAACACTCTAACCACTTTGTCTTGCTCACATTGAGGGAGAGGTTGTTGTCCTGGCACCACACTGCCAGGTCTCCGACCGCCTCCCTATAGACTGTCTCATCGTTGTCGGTGACGTCAGCAAACTTTATGATGGGGTTGGAGTCGTGTTTGGCCACGCAGTCGTGGGTTAACAGGGAGTACAGCTAGGGGACTAAGTACACACCCCTGAGGGGCCCCAATGTTGAGGATCAGCGTGGCAGTCGTGTTGTTGCTTACCATTGCAACCTGGGAGCGGCCAGTCAGAAAGTCCAGGATTCAATTGCAGAGGGAGGTGTTTAGTCCCAGGGTCCTGGGAAAGGGAAGTGTGGAGTGCGATTGAGATTGCCTCATCTGTGGATCTGTTGGGGCAGTATGCAAATTGGAGTGGGTCTAGGGAGGTATTCAATGTCAACAGTGAAGAGGCAACACCCAGAGTTCCTCTGTTTTAGTGTCGGTGTTCTTTTGCCCATCTTAATCTTTTATTTTTATTGGCTAGTCTGAGATATGGCTTTTTCTTTGCAACTCTGCCAAAAAGGCCAGCATCCCGGAGTCGTCTTTTCACTGCTGACGTTGAGACTGGTGTTTTGCGGGTCCTGTTTAATGAAGCTACCAGTTGAGGACTTGTGAGGCTTCAGTTTCTCAAACTAGACACTCTAATGTACTTTTCCTCTTGCTCAGTTTTTTGACAAAGGGCACCTAAAGGACTCTCAGACCATGATAAATAATATTATATAATGATTCTGATGGAACCAAGTTTGAACTCTTTGGCGTGAATGCCAAGCGTCACATCTGGAGGAAACTTGGCACCATCCCTATAGTGAAGAATGGTGGTGGAAGCAACATCCTGTGGGGATGTTTTTCAACGGCAGGGACTGGGAGACTAGTCATGATCGAGGGAAAGATGAACAGAGCAATGTACAGAGAGATTCTTGTTGAAAACCTGCTCCAGAGCACTCAGGACCTCAGACTGGGGCGAAGGTTCACCTTCCAACAGGACATCGACCCTAAGCACACAGTCAAGACAATGCAGGAGTGGCTTTGGGACATGTCTCTGAATGTCTTTGAGTGGCCCAGCCAGAGCCCGGACCTGAACCGGATCGAACATCTCTGGAAAGACCTGAAAATAGCTGTGCAGCGACACTGCCCATCCAACCTGACAGAGCTTGAGAGGATCAGCAGAGAAGAATGGGAAAAACTCCCCAAATACAGAGTGTGCAAAGCTTGTAGCGTCATGCCCAAGAAGACTCAAGGCTGTAATCACTGCCAAAGGTGCTTCAACAAAGTACTAAGTAAAGGGTCTGAATACTTATGTAAATGTGACATTTCAGTTTTTTTGTTATTTGCATACATTTCTAAAAAACTGGTTTTGCTCTGTCATTATGGGTCATTGTGTGTAGATTGAAGAAGGGATAGAAAAAACACAATTTAATCAATTTTAGAATAAGGCTGTAACGTAACAAAATGTGGAAAGAGGGTCTGAATACTTTCCGAATGCCAATATATCCTCCAAACAACCGGCTTCTCGGGCATTATCACTTAGCTACACTCTAGAGCCTACCCCGCTTACCCATTCAAAGTAGGAAGATACATATGCAAATAAAAGATGACTGGTCATTGGTCAGAATAATCAGATCAGATGGTGATGTCATGCTGTGGGTCAAAAACTCCATCCCACTTGAACAGGTTGAAATTCCACTTCTTTTCAAAAATCTTTTACACTAAAAGGGCATTATCATATTTTTTTACAATTTCAGAGTGGGGCACTCTGTTCACAATGTTGACATCAGCAAACCGCTTGCCCACACAACGCCATACACGCTGTCTTCCATCTGCCCGGTACAGTTGAAACTGGGATTCATCCGTGAAGAGAACACTTCTCCAGCGTGCAAGTGGCCATTGAAGGTGAGCATTTGCCCTCTGAATTTGGTTAAGTCGCCGAACTGCAGTCAGGTCAAGACCCTGGTGTGGACGACGAGCATGCAGATGAGCTTCCCTGAGACGGTGTCTGACAGTTTGTGTTAAAATTCTGCGGTGGTGCATCCCGCAGGGGAAGAAGTCTGATGTGGAGGTCCTGGGCTGGGGTGGTTGCACGTGGTCTGTGGTTGTGAGGACGGTTAGACGTACTGCCAAATTCTCTAAAACGACATTGGAGGTAGCTTATGGTAGAATAATTAACATTAAATTCTCTGGCAACAGCTCTGGTTGACATTCCTGCAGTCAGCATGCCAATTGCACACTCCCTCAAAACATGAGACATCTGTGGCATTGTGCTGTGTAACAAAACTGCACATTTTAGAGTGGCCTTTTATTGTCCCCAGCACAAGGTGCACCTGTATAATGATCATGCTGTTTAATCAGCTTTTTGACATACCACACCTGTCAGGTGGATGGATTATCTTGGCAAAGGACAAATGCTCACTAACAGAGATCTAAACCATTTTGTGACCCAGAATTTGAGATAAATAATATTTTTATGAGTAGGAAAAAGCTCTGGGATCTTTTATTTCAGCTCATAAAACCTGGGACCAACATTTTTACATGTTTCGTTTATATTTTGGTTCAGTATATATATATTAGAAATGACGATGCCCATCTAATCTCTAGTTTCTATTGGACATGCTATGTTGAATAAAAGACTGTTCCATTCTGTGGCCCCAATGCTCATCAGACCCAGAGGCTTGTTGTTGTGGTCTGTAGACTCTCTGGTTGTCCTGTTTTAACACATGGCAGCAGAAGTAGCCAGTGGCCCCGACCTTCCTATGCTGTCCCGTGGACAACATACAGTGAGCTCCAGAGTAATTGGGACAGTGACAATTTTTCAGTTGTTTTGGCTTTGTACTCCAAACACTTTGAATTTTAAATTATACAATGACTATAAGGTTAAAGTGTAGACTGGCCATTTAATTTCAGGGTATTTTCATCCATATTGGCTGAATCATTTAGAAATTACAGCACATAGTCCCCCCATAAATGTCATACCCCCCCCCCCTCCCCCCCCCCAAAAAAAACGCTAACCTCCCCTGTTATTGTAATGGTGAGAGGTCAACATGTCTTGGGACTATGATATTTGTGTGTCTGTAATTTTCTCACACATTATTATTCAAAATTCATTCAGTACTATCCGTAATCAATGGTAGCATCCACAGTAATGTAGAAATGCTTAGAAACAAATTATATTCTTATTTACAATAAAAGTGACTCCAAAATGACACAAGGCATGATTTAAGATTAATTTCTATTGAGCAGAAAATAACCTGAAACACAACCAAAACAAACAGCAAATGCATCCAAAAAGTGTATAGAGTCACAAGCTTGATGTAATCATTGCGTGCCAGGAATATGGGACCAAATACTAAACTTTTGACTGCTTTAGAACGCGTATAAGTGAATTTGTCCCAATACTTTTGGCCCTCTACAATGAGGTGACTATGTACAAATAAAAAGTGCTCTGATTTCTAAACAGTTATGAATATGAATGAAAATATGAATGAAGATATGAATGAAAATAACCTCAAATTAAAGATGACAGTCTGTACTTTACCATTTTAAACCCAAAGAGCTGCAGTACAGAGCCAAAACAACAACAAATGTGTCACTATTTGTGTCACCTAATACTTTTGGAGCTGACTGTGGATCACGTACATTTGTGTTGACAAAAACCTATATGTCAACTGTCTGTCGCAAATTTTGAATTAAATTAAATTGGAATTTTACTTACTCTACACGTTGTCCTCTGACTTCGTCCTTTTGTGGTTCGAAATCTGAGACGAAATATCCACAGGTATGAGGTATTATTAAACCGACTTTAAAATGTCTCAGTATGTATCTTCAAGATGCATGCATACTAACCAAAGGCTTTCAGGTTTTGCGGCACTAACGGCATTTGGAAAAATCGGTTTAATAATATTTTCTTGTGGCTATTTTTTTCTCTCCAATTCCCACCCCACAAAAAGAATCAACAGCACAGATAACTGGCAGAGCTTGTGAGAGGAAATATTCCAAACAAATGAATGGCACTCATCTCAGACTGTGTAACTACAGGTACCACAGTCTGATTTGTTAGGCAACCAATTACCCTCCCCTTATTAACCCTGCTCTGAGGGGGTTGAGGAAGGAGATAAGTAAATTACTGTCCTTAAGAAATCGTTTTTTCATAGTGTTTTCCCTGGCTTGTCTCTGTCCCTGTGGAGTTGTCTTTTGTGGCTGATGGTTACCTATGAAATGTCAACACTGGAAAGGTTGTGCAGTCAGTCAGGGGCAGTCAGTCAGGGGCAGTCAGTCAGGGGCAGTCAGTCAGGGGCTGGTTGGAGGAACATCTGTGCTAATTCAGCAGAGACCAAGAGGTTAATGGGTTTATTTAATGTCACTTTAACTTCATAAAACAGTTGAATAGTTTTGGATTCTCAGCCATCTCAGTGTGGTTTCCCACACCCAGTCTTGACATGACTTATTCTCTTTTAAATGCTAATGCAAATATCATTAGCTATTTAATCAATAAGTACACTCAGGGGGCTATCTGTCTGTGCTCTAACCAACATGGTTTAGTTCTGCCAGACACTGTTGTCTTGTTTGGAGGGACAACAGTACAGCGTTGTATAGACTTTCTCTTACAGAGGCAGTTATTTGTCTGTGTTGCTGTATAATTGAGAACAGAAGAGACTTAGAACAACAGTCGTGGTTGAAATATGTGGTTCAAGGGGCACCACAGATTCATTCAATGGTCCCTCAGAGATACCGTTAAATGATCTTGTTCTAGGCAGTATATTATAAAGATCCTCGCTATATGAGCAACGTTACAATTCCCACCAAGTGGGCTAACCCTATTGGTGCGATGTGTAGGGTGTTGGCCTTTCATGCCAGCGACCCGGGTTCGCTCAATGCCTACCTGCCACGCCGTTCGTTTGATTGGTATCCGTAATGGGATGGTGGCCTTGAGGCCATCGGAACGCACGGCCCAGACATGTGAGGTGGGTGAGTAGTCGAGGCACGGGACGTGTCTACCCATTGGGAGGGGAGCAGTGTAGGCTTAACCCACTTGGTGGAATTGTTATATGAACCATGTTACAATTCCACCAAGTGGGTTAAGCCTATTGTCTTGATGCGTAAGGTGTTTGACTGGGATTCGCTTCCCTGCCTCGCTGTTGGCAACAATATCTCGTGATTAGACATGGTCGAGAGGGCACTAAGCTCCACAATAATACTATCGCTGCCACCTACCTGGTCTCAGGAAATGTTGCATTACCATTCTAAATGGAGTCCGAGACACTCCATTTAGGATGATATGTTACAATTTACAATTTGTAGTATATGTTACGAATTTGAAAAACGTACAATATGTTACGAATTTGCAAAATGTATGAAATGGCAAGAATTTTAGCTAGGTGGCTAACTTTGGCTAGCTGGCTAATATTAGGTAGGCTAGGGGTCAGGAGTTTGGTAAAAGGCAGGGTAGCCTAGTGGTTAGAGTGTTGGACTAGTAACTGGAAGGTTGCAAGTTCAAACCCCTGTGCTGACATGGTACAAATCTGTTGTTCTGCCCCTGAACAGGCAGTTAACCCACTAGGCCATCATTGAAAATAAGAATTTGTTCTTAACTGACTTGCCTGGTATTTTGTTCCCCCACACCAAACGCGATCACGACACGCAGGTTAAAATATCAAAACAAACTCTGAACCAATGACATTAATTTGGGTACAGGTCGAAAAGCATTAAACATGTATGGCAATTTAGCTAGTTAGCTTGCACTTGCTAGCTAATTTGTCCTATTTAGCTAGCTTGCTGTTGCTAGGTAATTTGTCCTGGGATATAAACATTGAGTTGTTATTTTACCTGAAATGCACAAGGTCCTCTACCCCGAACAATTAATCCACACATAAAATGGCCAACCGAATCGTTTCTCCTTCCAGGCCTTTTCCTCTTTGAACTTATATGGTGATCGCATCTACACTTTCATAGTATTACCATGACAACCGGCAAAACAGTTCGTCTTTCAATCACCAACGTGGGTATAACCAGTGAGGAGATGGCACGTGGGTACCTGCTTCTATAAACCAATGAGGAGATGGGAGAGGCAGGAATTCCAGCGCGATCTGCGTCAGAAATAGAAAGGAGTTCTATTTGAGCCCTTGGCATCGTAGACACTCGTGCGAGCAGTGTGGGTGCAATAATTGAATAACATGGATTTCTAAGTGTATTTTGCAACGCTCGCGCACGCGACGTGTCCGGTCTGGTCAGCATGTTAGGGGAAGGATTAGCTAAAAGAGTTATTGTTAGGGAAGGGTTAGCTAACATGCTAAGTAGTTGCAAAGTATTTGAAAAGTTGCTAATTAGCTACAAATGCAAAAAAAAAAATGTCCGTTATGAGATCTGTTGCTAGATGTTCGCGTTATCACGACCAACCATCCTACTGTTGTTTTTTGCTCTAAGTAACCATCTGTCTTCAGTAACCAAACGTAACATATCATACTAATTTGAGTGTCCCGGATTTACTTTTACTATGTTACGTTTATTCTATGAGACTAGGCTGATCACATGGGCGAAAGAGCATGGTGAGTCTTCCCTTCTCACGGTAATATACAAGGTGGTCTATACGTCACATTTGTCATCTGACACTGAAGAGAATGTGTTGCCTTTGTGTGCCTTTTTATGCCCATGGCTATGGCTGTGTATGCATGTCATCTCCTCAACATAGAAAAAGCTCATTAGAACAGTATCAGATTTTTTTTTTTGTTTACACACCAGATCATGGTAAATAGCCTAGAGCGAGACAAACAATATTTAACAGCCGATGCAGTGGACTCACATCTCTTTATGTAACGTTTCTTACAATGATCTTTGATTGTTGTGGTCAATCGGTGTTATTTAATCACTGAGCTACAAAATGGAATATTGGTTTGCAGTGATTTTATTTTATTTTTTTTGAAGTATTCATCTGAGATGCAAGACTTGTTTGGTCCAACAGTGTATGCATTATAAGGTATTACTCTGTGGGTAGACATGACCGCAAGCTGAATTATTCATTCAACCGCTTCCATCTGCTCAGCAAAAGCTCATATGTGAGAAACACTTCACAAAAGGTCAAGACGTTTTTTCTTTGACTGTCGAGAAGTATGGCCACAAAAAAACATCAACCTGAACGCATCGGATCCTGTTGTTGTGCAATGTTTGTTTCATGTTTATCTAAGTTCCCTTTATTTATTTATTTTAGTTAAACATTGAGGTGCTCTATTGGAAAACCTGGCTGTGTAGCATAGATAATGGTCAGTGGTGGAAAAAGTACCCAATTGTCATACTTGAGTAAAGAAATATAAATAGTAAAGTACAGATACCCCCCAAAATGACTTAAGTAGTACTTTAAAGTATTTTTACTCAAGTACTTTACACCACTGATAATGGTAACTGCAGTAGGGCCATATAATTAGGAATTAGAATACTAGAATGGATATTAACCTTCTAGAATGGATACTAGAATGGATATTAACCTTCTAGAATGGATACTAGAATGGATATTAACCTTCTAGAATGGATACTAGAATGGATATTAACCTTCTAGAATGGATACTAGAATGGATATTAACCTTCTTATGGCGGAATAAAGGTCAGACATTTTGATCAGTTGGTCAATCATGCTTTGCCAGTGCTAAGATAGTGTAAAATAATGAATTAGAAGAATTTATCGGCACTGTAGGACCTATGTCATTGTCATAAGTCAGCAAGCGCTTCGATTCTGCCTGCACTGATCTGTCTCATCAGTGTTGCCAACTTACAGACTTTGTCGCTATATTTAGTGAGTATTCAGAACCCATTAGCGACACATTTTCAAAAATTTCACTAGCAACAAATCTAGTGACTTTTTCTAGTGTTATTGGAGACTTTTTGGAGACTCTGACGTGAAAGCAGGTATCGTTCTTACTCTTCTCAACGAGCAACGGGTGCAGCCGTGGGCCCCACCCCTGTCCCAAAGCACTCACAGGCGTCCCAGTCCTCGCGCAGCAGTCCCTCCCAGCTGCAGTCAGGGCAGGAGATGTTCACCCCTCCTCTTCCAGACCGCAAATGAATCGTGCAGCCGCTGCTGGCTGATCCCGCCCTGGCTTACATTTAGGATGTAAATGTAAAATGTTCTTTGTCTAAAATAAATCAATGCACAAAAATAAATCACTGCATTTGACTCACACAGCCACAGTCACTTACTCATCTTGTCCACTGTGTGTGTGCCTCTCTGTGACATAAACTAAACATCTAGCTAGCTGGCTAGCTCATCATGTCTCAGTCTAAACTGTACACTCAAAAATACAGAAAGGAGTGGGAATCAAACCTTGAATTCAAAGGCTGGTTGAAACCGTTTATTGGAGATGATACACGGGCGTACTGCCTGTTTTGTAAGGCTGATTTCTACACCAAACTTAGTGATGTAAAAAAACACATGACAACTCAAAAACATACTCAAAAGTCAAAGCCTTATAACAGTTCCACCCAAAACAAGTTGCCATTTATGGTTAAAAAATGTACTCTGCAAAAAAGGCTGAGGCCACCACCATGGCATTAGCTATCGCTGAACACTGTTCCATTCTCACATTGGAGAGGCATGTAGAGCTGCTTTCACAGACTCCATTGCTGCTACCCACTTCAAAATGCACAGGACAAAGTGCACAGAAATGATTCATGCTGTTCTAGCACCATACTTTCTGAAAAAGTTGGTCGCAGATGTGGGTGACCAGCGTTTCAGCCTCCTCCTCGATGAGTCCACGGATGTAAGTGTTTCTAAGTACCTGGGGGTTGTGATAAGGTACTTTAGTGACACCAAGCAGACAATTGTATCAACATTTCTGGGGCTTGTTGAGTTGGAGGGAGGAGATGCCAAATCTATTGCCCGTGCTGCTGTGGCTTTCCTTGAGATGTGTTGTCTTAAAAAGAGAAACTCCTGGGGATAGGGACTGACAATGCCTCTGATATGACGGGGATTAACAATGGGGTCCATAAAGTGCTGAAGGAGGAGCATGGCCTCAAATATCTGGTTCTTATTCGCTGTGTGTGCCACTCTCTGCAGCTTGCTGTAAGTCATGCTTCCAATGACACCATCCCCCGTAGTGTGGAGTACTTGGTACGAGAGACTCATAACTGGTTTTCAGTGTCTCCAAAGCGCAGGGAGGCCTACAAGAAAAAAAAACAGGAATCGACAGAAGAAGGTTAATTTGTAGTTCTAAACATATTTAGGGTGTTTTTTTACACACATTTTGTCTTTCCCACGACGTTATTCCTCTCTCCTACCTCGTCCATCACAATTACATGCACATGGTCAATTATGCAAATTAGGTGATGACGTCGTTTAGCGCCTTTTAGGACAGCCAATAGCTACTTTCCTTACTGAGGAGTTGGCAACACTGTGTCTCGTATCTCGCAAAGGGTCATGGGATAAATCAAAAGTAATCCGGCTACAATGCGCTGTCTAACCAGGGCTGCCAACTTTGTCACTATATTTAGGGAGTTTTTAGCCTGCCTTTGGGGAGTTTTGACACAGAGGGTTTCTATGGTTTTGATAGCATTTAGTAACCTATTTCTTTAGACTTGAGAAATTTCACTCTAAAAATAACACTATACATAAGTTAAACATTGGTGTTATTACAGATGACCAAAAATGTATCGCTAAATACTGTAGCAATTTTTTACAGAAAATTGTATAGCTCTACGTACTGTCAGGAATCCACAGATGTGTTTTTTGGCTCACTGAATAATGTTCACTCTATCAGTGATATAGAATCTAAACAGTGTGATGAACCCATCAAAGTTGAAGGGATTATAGAGTCTTTCAAACATCTAAAGAACAATAAATCACCAGGTGTTGATGGAATTACATCATAATTTTACAAATTATTTTTAGAGAGTATTAAAAACAATGTTCTCCCTCCTACAATGAGTCGGGTTAATAACACTGACACATAAGCCTAAAAAATAAGTGCTGCTCATCGATAACTGGCGTCCAATTTGTCTTCTCAATAATGACTATAAGATGTTAGCCTTACTACTTGTAAAAAATAATTAAAGAAGTCCTGGATGCAATTATTGATGAAACGCAGTCTGACTTTATGAGGAACAGACATATTTCTAACAATGTCAGACTAGTATTAGACGTACTTGACTACTCAGACCTAATAACTGAGGATAGCTTCATATTATTTTTTGATTTTTATAAAGCATTTGACACAGTAGAGCATCAGTTCCTCTTCCACTCCCTTGAGAGACTTGGCTTTGGGGATTTTTTTCTGTAAGGCTATTAAGACTCTCTATAGAAATGGTAACAGCTCTATCAAATTGAAATATGGCACCTCACCTAGATTTGAGTTAAAGAGAGGAATTAGGCAAGGTTGTCCAATCTCTCCGTACCTGTTTTTATTAATCACCCAACTTCTTACAAATTCTTTAAATAATAGTCCTCTACAAGGTATTTCCATAGCTGGTAAAGAAATTATTATAAGCCAGCTGGCTGACGATCCTACACTTTTTCTGAAAGATGGTAACCAAATTCCCATATCGATCAATGTGATACAATCCTTTTCCAAAGTGTCTGGTCTATATCTTAACATTAATAAATGTGAACTCATAGCTGTCAAAGATTGTGTGACACCTTCATATTATGGTATTCCAGTAAAAGAAGAACTTACATATTTAGGCATAACCATTACAAAGGATCAGAAGTCTAGAGGCTTACTAAATTTTAACTCTCTTATTAAAAGAAACATAAGAAGCTAAATCAATGGCTACAGAGGGACTTATCTTTAAAAGGAAGAGTCCTAATAACCAAGGCTGAAGGTATCTCTAGACTAACATATGGTGCTCTATCTTTATATCTTGACAGTAAAATAAGCAAGGAGATAGACCAGATGCTTTTCAACTTTCTGTGGAGAAACCGTACCCATTACATTAGGAAAACTGTTGTAATGAACACTTATGAGAATGGTGGGCTGAATTTTCTGGATTTTACTAACTTAAATAATACGTTTAAGATCAATTGGATAAAACAATTCCCAAGAAGACCCACTTCTATGTGGAATTTTATTCCTCATCATGTCTTCTCTACTTTTGTTGGCAACTTGTTGAGGATAGGGGGCAGTATTTTCACTTTGGATGAATTGCGTGCCCATAGTGAACTGCATCAAACTCTGTCCTAGATTGCTAATATATGCATATTATTATTACTATTGGATAGAAAACACTCTGAAGTTTCTAAAACTGTTTGAATTATGTCTGTGAGTATAACAGAACTCATAGGGCAGGCAATCTTCCAAACAAGGAGTGAAATTCTGAAAGTTGGGGCAACTTTGACGTTATCGCCCTATCCTTTCCCAACAAGATATGGATCTGGAAGAACATCCTACGCCTTCCACTAGATGTCCTCATTCAGTATAAAGTGGAATGGAGCATTTGCTGTGAACTTTGACCTAATGGGAGGGAAAATAGTCAGTGTCCCAACAGAAGGCCATTTTGCTGTGGCGCATTTCTCTGTGGGTGCTACGGCTGTTCCATTCGGCCCCAGATGAAAACGTATGATCCGGTTGGAACGTTATTGGATATATATTGTGGAACTAGGACTCCTTGCACTACATTCTGATGAAAGATCATCAAAGGTAAGGGAATATTTATGTTGTAATTTCGTATTTCCGATTGACTCCAACATGGCGGTTACGTCTGAGCGCCGTCTCAGATTATTGCAATGTTAGGCTTTTTCTGTAACGTTTTTTTTTTAAATCTGACACAGCGGTTGCATTAAGAACCAGTGTATCTTTAATTATATGTAGAACATATATCTTACGTCAAAGTTTATGATGAGTATTTCTGTTATCTGGCGAAGCTTTCTATAATTCCTCTGGATATTTTGGAGGCATTTCTGAACATGGCGTCAATGTAAACCGAGATTTATGGATATAAAAATGCTTATTATCGAACAAAACATAAATGTACTGTGTAACATGTCATATGACTGTCATCTGATGAAGATTTTCAAGAGGTTAGTGATTAATTTTATTTCTAATCCTGCTTTTGTGATTTTATCTTTGGCTGGAAAAAATGGCTGAGTTTTTTCTTTGGTTTGGTGGTGGTCTAACATTAATATATGTTGTGTTTTCGCTGTAAAACATTTTTAAAAATCTGACACGATGGGTAGATGAACAAGGTGCTTATCTTTCATTTGAGGTATTGGACTTGTTAATGTGTGAAAGTTAAATATTTCTAAAGAATATTTTTGAATTCCCTGCGCCAACTTTTCAGCTGAACGGGGGGGGGGGGGGAACGTTTGACCTCTGTCATTGCCAACAAAGGGTATATAACAAAGTATTGAGATAAACTTTTGTTATTGACCAAATACTTATTTTCCACCATAATTTGCAAATAAATTCGTAAAAAATCCTACAATGTGATTTTCTGGATTGTTTTTCTCATTTTGTCTGTCATAGTTGAAGTGTACCTATGATGGAAATTACAGGCCTCTCTCATCTTTTTAAGTGGGAGAACTTGCACAATTGGTGGCTGACTAAATACTTTTTTGCCCCACTGTATATACCACTATTATATACCACCAACTAACCCTCCACCTATATACCACTATTATATACCACCAACTAACCCTCCACCTATATACCACTATTATATACCACCAACTAACCCTCCACCTATATACCACTATTATATACCACCAACTAACCCTCCACCTATATACCACTATTATATACCACCAACTAAACCTACAACTATTTACCATTATTTCATAAAATGTTAAATCACCACCCCATTCCACTACTTTGACCCTAGCTGATCCCACACCAGGCCAATGACCTGGGAAGACAGGACTCTTTCGTTCAACACCTTGTAACTCTTCTCCATTACACTCTGTTTTGGCAATCATTCTCTACTCTCTTCACTGCCTCAGCATACAACACATTCTGTTCTACTCTGAACCTGGCAACGTCGACCTGTCTCTCTTGTGCCGGACACTTCTGATCCCCAGCAACATGGGAACCCCTACAATTGACACATATTTTTTTCCCACCGATACTAAACAGTCCTTTGTCCCAGGCCCTCCTGCACACTTCTCACATCTCGGAATCTCCCTTCTACAAGCTAGTGCAACATGACCATAAGCTTGGCATCTGAAACACCTCAGTGGGTTTGGCACAAACGCTCTCACTGGATAACTGACATATCCTAACTTTCTCAGCCATCAGAGACAGCAGAATACAGTTTGTACTTGGCGCCATTCTTCCTCAATGTCTATCTGTTCACCACGCTCTTCATCAGCTGTATTGCTTGCAGAGCACACACACTCGTGGTGTTTCTCAAAAACCAAACATCTGTTCCTTGGCCTTTTACAAGTCTGGCTATCTCTGTCCTCTCCATGCTTCTCTTCTATCTCTGTCCTCTCCATGCTTCTCTTCTATCTCTGTCCTCTCCATGCTTCTCTTCTATCTCTGGCCTCTCCATGCTTCTCTTCTATCTCTGGCCTCTCCATGCTTCTCTTCTATCTCTGGCCTCTCCATGCTTCTCTTTTATCTCTGTCCTCTCCATGCTTCTCTTCTATCTCTGTCCTCTCCATGCTTCTCTTCTATCTCTGGCCTCTCCATGCTTCTCTTCTATCTCTGGCCTCTCCATGCTTCTCTTCTATCTCTGGCCTCTCCATCCTTCTCTTCTATCGCTGGCCTCTCCATGCTTCTCTTCTATCGCTGGCCTCTCCATGCTTCTCTTCTATCTTTACTACTTTTCCCAGCTGGGCTGCATGTCTCAGAGGACTCTCTCCTCTCGTGGGGTAGGCTATCCCAGTCTGCAACACTTCCACTCGTCCCTAGCTATGTCTGTAAACTAGCTAGCTACTGTAACATCTACAGCAGTAAGCTAAGCAGCTGATCAAGTTGAAGTCACTGCACTGGGGACCGACATCCTTGCACATCATTTTTGTAGGAGATGGCCACCTCTTTGTTTAGATTTTCTCATAAAATATTAAATCACTGTCACAATATTTGCAATAGTTTAACTAGTTATTCTTCCTATTTCATGGAGAGTCATACACGAGAGCAGTGATATAAAAATGCTGGTTTCATTTTTGTTTTAATTTTTTGAATAGCGGATGCTCAATATTGAAATTTGAATATGAGTTCTATGTCCTAAAAGACAGATCAGTTGCGGGACGAGCGTCGCAGATGAGTGACAAGATCTGACATAAGACAATGGGCCTATGTTTTGAAATCTCTCGAGCCAGCTAAGTTGTGGAAGCCCAATGAGCCAGCTGAGGCGCCCCCGGTTCCTTCAGCAGCGACACCCAGACCTGACGTCACCAACAAAACAAAAAACCAAAAACTCCCTGATGCTTCAATTTGTGGTGTCAGCAGTCTGTGAGGACAGACACTGGGAGACGAGAAGCAAGTACAGGGAGTGAACATTAAATAAACAACGGACAAAAAACAAACAAGGACAACATCTGGACAGGGGAAAACACAACGACAATAATGCTGACACGGGGAACAAACTGAGGAACAGACAGATATAGAAGGAGAAATCAACAAAGTGAAGGAGTCCAGGTGAGTCCAATGAGCTCTGATGCGCGTAATGATGGTGACAGGTGTGCATAATGATGGACAGCCTGGCGCCCTTGAGCACCAGAGAGGGGGAGCTGGAGCAGGCGTGACATATATAGTGTTTGATTTGCTTGCCATCTCATGACAGTAGGCCGACTGACACATTTACCAGGATGATGTCAAGCTTTTTCCAAAAGTCTAATCTTTGATGAAGCAAGCTAACTGACATGTTGTTTGCTTTAGCTAACTAGCTAGCTAGCTACATGCTAAATGGATCTGGCTACCCTCAGGTATCTGAAAATACATCTCCAATTGATGTTTACTGATTGCTGTAAAACGCTAAATATGTAATAATTGGAAATGTGTAGTTGTGACTATACTCTTCAAGAGGTGATGATATTAAAACCAAATAGTTACCATTAATTTAACAATCCCTTGGAAATGGCACGTAGTTGTCAATGGTTTTAGTGGAGCTGGGGGTCTCCTTGCCCTCCAGCAGCCAAATCTAACACTATTGTGCTGTTTTATTGATAACAACTTATCAGACTGGTTTGGATTTCTCCCTGACTGGCTGCCATTTTCACCCATTCTGGAACTTTCCGGGTTTATGACATAGCCCTTCTAGTAATTTAAGAGGATCCTAATGGGTGGGGGCAATAATGAGGAGATTATGTCCATCTGTTGATGCATCCCTCCCCTCTAGAGCTGTCCTGGTGCCAGGCGTGTACTGCCAACACCAACACCATATCTTCAGAGGGGTGATGTTGGCATGTACTAGCCACATGACTTTACCTAATAGATACATATTATCCATTCAAACGTATGAATAGGGTCAGTCATCCTCTGCGCATATGTTGTTACATCATTTTTTATAGTTTGCACCAAACAAACAGTGAGGCTCCTTAGATATGACTCATGGCATACAGTATATTGGAATGTAAATTGTGTCAGGGTATTGCATAACGACATGGGATAAGTTATGTGTAGAGAGCCGATAAGGAACATTCTACCGCCCAAAGCAGAACAACATTCAGAATAGTTATATTATTCATATCATGCTTCCTCTGAAACTGAGGAAGTTGTTTGAAGATAAGAGATGCAAAAGTATACTGTATTATACATATGTGTACAAATATGTCACTATTTCTACTTCTACAGCCATAAGGACAGGAAGCAGTTTCACAGCCCAGTGTTAACCACCAGATGAGGCTGACGACCCTGACACCAGACACGCTTCCCCATCAGCAGGGGTGTGGTGGAAGAAACCGTAAGACACGCTTCCCCATCAGCAGGGGTGTAGTGGAAGAAACCATAAGACACCCTTCCCCATCAGCAGGGGTGTAGTGGAAGAAACCGTAAGACACCCTTCCACCACACCCATGCTGATGGGGAAGAAACCATAATAACCGCCTCTCACTGTCAGCTGTGTTGATAGGAGATCACAACCAGCCACACCAACCGGCCTTATTAACTTCCTGCAGTCAGTGTGTGTGTGTGTGTGTGTGTGCGTGCGTGCGTGTGTGTGTGTTTTGATCGTCATGGTGGGTCACTCATGTGTAAAGTCTAAATTCATCCTGGTCCAAAATAATTCTGGTACATGCCCAAGAGGTTGGTCCCAGTGCAAAAACAGGCTACTGGTAAGCTGACATCATGAAGGATATTTTAAAATTGAACACTGTGTGTGTATGTCTGTATCAGAGCACACACAGTATGTAATATTGCCTGATGTTCTCCTTTACAGCATATTATACTGATCCCAGCTATCTGTTAGGGAAAGGGGGATACCTAGTCAGATATACAACTTCCTCTTCTGTGTTTAACCCAACCCCTCTGAATCAGAGAGGTGTGGGGGGCTGCCTTAATCAACATTCACTTCTTCAGCACCCAGGGAACAGTGGGTTAATTGCCTTGCTCAGGGGCAGAATGACAGATTTTTACCTTGTCAGCTCAGGGATTCGATCCAGCAACCTTTCGATCCAGCCACCTGCCACCCTGTCTGTCCCCTCATCTACAGCATATTCCACTGATCCCAGCTATCTGTTACAGATCTGTCTGTCAGTCTGTCCTCTCCTCTTTGACACACATCCCCAAACTCACTTTCAGCCCAGATCCATGATTTACAAGAAAGCCAGAGCGTTTCCCCGGAACCATTCAGTACATGTTATATGATACTATATTTAGCAGCATTGACATTCTATACGTGTTCTTGATAGTGGTGGGCATCGTTCAGGCTTGGGGACTCTCTGTCCCTGACCAACCGTGTAGCGATCACTTTCACAGCTTGTGAGAGCAGCCATTTAAAACCAACAAAAGACTACAGCACTTGTTGAGGATGTGTGCTGACTCCGGGACATGACCTCAATCACTTGTGTTTCAGAAACATGTGTCAGCCCTGTGTGGGCTGCTGGTAGTAAGTAGCCTGCAGTGGTCAAATCAATATACTGTATCTATTTCTGATAGGGTCCCATTGTACTGCAGCTTAAAATAATACTCTGTACAATGAAGACTGGTTTGAGCTCAGTGTTGTTGTGTACATTATGATTCTAGCAGCTTCCTCTGCTGATTCCCCTCTGACAAATAAAACATTTGGCTGAGATGATTGACAACTGTCTGTCATAAGACTGATATGTGTGTGACACCCACCAGCCAGCCCCCAGGTATCCTTTATCTCACATAATAAAACATGACTGTCTACTTTATAAATCAGGCGGTCTATGTTCCCACCAAGGTGATCATTTTACCTGGTAGGTAAGGGGTGTACTGTACAGAGCCCCTTGGCGGAGAAGAGGCACTCTGTAAATGGTCACTAGAGGACTGCAAGCTTGGCATAGTTTTTTTTTTTAGAAAGACTTAAAATAAGGGCTCTGTTTTGTGTAGGCTTACCCTGGCGTGACATTTGAAAACCATGTAAATCTCTCTTGGACAAGGTGACTTTTAATAATGTATACGAAACACAGCCCTTATTTTAAGTTTGGGGAGTGCCAAGATGGAGGCGCGGTGGCTTCAAAACATTAATCTAGTGTATATATAAATCATTGGTTTCTGTAGTCATTCTCCATAGGCAGACACCCACCCACTGTAGCACTTCTCCTCTCCACTGTCCTGTCATACTTTCTGACTGTCCTCTCTGAAGAACAAGAAAATGTAACGCCCTGGCTGCTGCCTACAGGTGTTGACCCCTGTCATGACGTTGGCCTGACACGACACCACAGGCTGTTTTAATGCAGTACTGTCTTTGACCTGTAGGAGCAGTAGTGGTCATGAACTCCTTCAACCAGAGATAATGTGGTACTTATTTGATTTAACATTTATTTAACTAGGCAAGTCAGAACAAATTCTTACTTACAATGACGGCCAACCAAAAGGAAAAAGGCCTCATGTGGGGACAGGGGCTGGGATTTAAAATAAATATAGAAATATCATAGAAATATAGGACAAAACACACACCACAACAAGAGAGACAACACAACACTACATAAAGAGAGACCTAAGACAACAGCATAGCAAGGCAGCAACACATGACAACACAGCATGGTAGCAACACAACATGACAACAACATGGTAGCAACACAACATGACAATAACATGGTAGCAACACAACATGTCAGCAGCACAAAACATGGTACAAACATTGTTGGGCACAGACAACAGCACAAAGGTCAAGAAGGTAGAGACAACAATACATCACACAAAGCAGCCACAACTGTCAGTAAGAGTGTCCATGATTGAGTCTTTGAATGAAGAGATGGAGATTAAACTGTCCAGTTTGAGTGTTTGTTGCAGCTCGTTCCAGTCACTAGCTGCAGTGAACTGAAAAGAGGAGCGACCCAGGGATGTGTGTGCTTTGGGGACCTTTAACAGAATGTGACTGGCAGAACGGGTGTTGTATGTGGAGGATGAGGGCTGTAGTAGATATCGCAGATAGGGGGGAGGGGGCCTACATCAATATGAGGTGTTACAATTGAGGTGGTACGTCAATATGGGTTTGTTAACTCCTGCCTCTTAGTTGAATTTGGCCACACTTAACAGAGGCTCCAGGCAAAGTGGGAGCTCTGACAACCATCAAAAAGTGAAGTAATGTGACGTCTCAGAAGAAGAAAGAAAATCATTGTTTAGTTCCGAATGCCAACTACTGGTCATAGAGTTAGATGAAGCAGCAGAAGTGCCAACCTCTTTCATGTGAACATGGGTAATGAAATCCTCATGAAAGTAAAATACACTTCATCGAGTGCTCCTTGGGGACTATGGTTTAGGTATAACGAGTTTTGAATCAACATGTGTGATGTGTAGCCTGTCAGTATTTGGAGTTTAGAACTAAGACACATCAGGCTTGATACTCACCAATTAGGCTTGATACCCCCCCCACCCCCCTCCAAAAAAAAATAATAATAATTCAAAGCAAGGGCAAAAATAGCACAGAAAACCTTGGAAACCTTTGTGTTTTGATATAAAAAGACAGTAGAATCCATTCTTCTGGATGGTCAATATTTGCTTTCCTCTGGTAAATAGACCCTCTGTTTTATTACTGACTGCTATGCACGCCTCTGTGAAGAGGGAACGCAACACCCTGCTACAACTCAACTCTCCGTGAAGCGAAAGAGGTATGGACTCTAGGTGCGAGTAAGAATGACAAAAGGCAGAATTTACCACTTACTAGGAATTTATTCCTTCACACGGTAATATGGGGAAAAGGGGCTGGATGGAACCAAAGCAAAGAAAGTAAATGTCGAAGCCCCCTCTATCTTACCTGCCTACCCACTACTTATCTAACTTAGCACCACCTGGTGCGCTAATCAAAATACAGGGGGTGGTCCGCCCTGGTCTTACCTAGTGTGCCTAGACAGTGAATATACTACGGCTATATGTTTGCCCGCGGGCCTCTTGCCTAAGCACTCCCTAGGGGCCTTCCCCTTCCCCCCTGGGAACAAATTAAACAGGATAACAAACTATTTCAGTAATCAAAACAGTGCATCCTATTGACACATACCAGACAACCAATCAGCTCCCTCTGCAACAACTAACATAGTATATACCAAATCACTTTCTGAGAAACAACCAACACAACTCTCAGCAATTCTCTACATCACAATCAATCTTTCTGCAATCTCCACCCAGCAATGATCTCTCTTCTGAACAGAACACTGGCTTTTATATAGCTTCAGAAGGAATGGGTAATTGGAGACAGCTGCGTCTTGACGATTAGCCATGGAGTCGACCAAACAGCTGCTTGAGGGATTTCAGGAAGCCATTTCCTGAAAAACACACATGCAAATACACAAACTACAACACAGAAACTGGGGAACGTAACACTGACCTGGACTCTTGGCATGGAACCCACATATACCACACAGGAAGATAAATATTCCAGCACCATTTCTTGACAGTACTGCTCATGTAAAGAAAGTGAAACTCAAACTTAGTGGATGTTTATCAACTGGAAAGGGGAACTTTTCTGACAGGAGGCCAGGTAAAAAATAATTGAATGCATTTTAGAATAAGGCTGTAACGTAACAAAAAAGTGAAGGGGTATGAATACTTTCCGAATGCACTGTATGTCAGAAAAGTTCCCCTTTCAAGTTGATGAACATCCACTAAGTTTGAGTTTCATGATATGACAGTTCTTTAGGTGCCTTTTGGCGAACTTCAAGCGTGCTGTCATGTGCCTTTTACTGAGGAGTGGCTTCCATCTGGCCACTCTACCATGACGGCCTGATTGGTGGAGTGCTGCAGAGATGGTTATTCTTCTGTAAAGTTCTCCCATCTCCAAAGAGGAACTCTGGAGCTCTGTCAGAGTGACCATTGGGTTCTTGGTCAAATCCCTGAACAAGGCCCTTCTACCCCGATTGCTCAGTTTGGCGACCAGCTCTAGGAAGAGTCTTGGTGGTTCTAAACTTCTTCCATTTAAGAATGATGGAGGCCACTGTGTTCTTGGTGTCACTCCCTGACCTTAGAGATCCTTTTTATGTCTCTATTTTGGTTTGGACAGGGCGTGAGTTGGGGTGGGCATTCTATGTTTTGTGTTTCTAGGTTTTGGCCGGGTATGGTTCTCAATCAATCAGGGACAGCTGTCTATTGTTGTCTCTGATTGGGAACCATACTTAGGTACCCTTTTTCCCACCTGTGTTTGTGGGAAGTTGTCTTTGTTTGCGGGCACTATTGCAGTTAGCTTCACGGTTTGTTTTGTATGGTTTATTTAATGGCGTCATTCTTTAATAAAGTAATCTGTACGCTCACAACGCTGCACCTTGGTCCTCATCCTTCAACAGCCGTGACAGAACCTCCCACCACCAAAGGACCAAGCAGCGTGGTAAAGAGGAATGGACGTGGGAGGACATTTCGAATGGCAAGGGATCCTGGACGTGGGAGGAGATCCTGGCTGGGAAGGGTTGCCTGGCCTGGGAGCAGGTAGAAGCAGAGAGGAAGGCGAAGGCAGCAGCTAAAGCGGAGCGGCAACAGTATGAGGGAACATGGCTGGAACCCCTAGAGGCACACGGGGAGTGTGGCTGAGCCAGGTTGGAGAACTGAGGCAACTCCCCGTGCCTACCGTGGCAAGCAGGTGACTGGTCAGGCCCCGTGCTATGGGGTGATGCGCACTGTGTCGAGGCTGAGCATACACAGGCCGGTGTATTGGGCATCCAGCCAGAACGGATGCCCGCTTCCACCTGGCAAATGCGGACGCTGGCACCGAGCACACCGGCCTGTGAATGCTCAGCCTCGACACCGTGCGCATCACTGTGTGGCATCCAGCCAGACAATTCCATTTCTGGGGCCCGCTACGAGGGTCCCCAGTCCGGGGTCGGCGGTGAGGGTCCCCGCTCTAGAGGCGCCATCTAAGTGGGCCAAGCCAGAGGTGGAGTGGGGTCTACGTCCCGCACCAGAACCGTCACCGCGGATAGATGCCCACCCAGACCCTCCCCTATAGGTTTAGGTTTTGCAGCCCGGAGTCCACACCTTTGGAGGGGGGGGGGGGGGCATTCTATGTTTTGTGTTTCTATTATTTTCTATTTCTAGGTTTTGGCCGGGTATGGTTCTCAATCAATCAGGGACAGCTGTCTATTGTTGTCTCTGATTGGGAACCATACTTAGGTACCCTTTTTCCCACCTGTGTTTGTGGGAAGTTGTCTTTGTTTGCGGGCACTATTGCAGTTAGCTTCACGGTTTGTTTTGTATGGTTTATTTAATGGCGTCATTCTTTAATAAAGTAATCTGTACGCTCACAACGCTGCACCTTGGTCCTCATCCTTCAACAGCCGTGACACTTGGGGACCTTCAATGCTGCAGAAATGTTTTGGTACCCTTCCCCAGATCTGTGCCTCGACACAATCCTGTCTCGGAGCTCTACGGACAATTCCTTCAACCTCAGGGCTTGGTTTTTGCTCTGACATGCACTGATAACTGTGGGACCTTATATAGACAGGTGTGTACATTTCCAAATCATGTCCAATGAATTGAATTTACCACAGGTGGACTCTAATCAAGTTGTAGAAACATCTCAAGGATGAATGGAAACAATGGAATCAGGATGCACCTATTCTCAATTTTTAGTCTCCTAGCAAAGGGTCTGAATACTTATGTAAACAAGAATTCTAAAAACCTGTTGTCGCTTAGTCAACATAGGGTGTGTAGATTGATGAGAACAATTTTTTTTTAAATCCATTTTAGAATAAGGCTGTGTGACGTAACAAAAATGTGGGAAAAGGGAAGGGGTCTGAATGCTTTCAGAATGCACTGTAGATATAGACTGCCTCAAGGATATAATCGCTGTTAGATCTCATTGGGATTGTTCATTTATTAAACAGTTTTGGCAAAGATGTAAAGATTCTCGCTTGAATTATGTTCTTTTACAGACCCATATCTTTCCTCTTATCTAGCTTCCTTTAACTCTCTCTAACACTCAAACTGTCACGCCCTGGCCATAGAGAGGCTTTTTATTCTCTATGTTGGTTAGGTTAGGCCAGGGTGTGACTAGGGTGGGCGTTCTATGTTCTTTTTTCTATGTTTTTGTATTTCTTTGTTTTTGGCCAGGTATGGTTCTCAATCAGGGACAGCTGTCTGTCGTTGTCTCTGATTGAGAACCATACTTAGGTAGCTCTTGCCCACATGGGTTTTGTGGTTAGTTATTTTCTGTTTAGTGTTTTTGTTGCATCTTACAGAACTGTTAGTTTGTCGGTTTGTTGTTTTTGTTCAGTATTCATCTTTATTAAAATGTATTATGAATACGTACCACGCTGCACTTTGGTCCTCTTCTCCTTCTCCCCGTCGACAATCGCTACACAAACTGACACACACCAAGTCTTATGCGATAAGATGGTTGTCTCCATGGTGCAGGCAGGGACTGTAAGGTTAGCTCAAATATAGATGTTTCATCACTAAGCTCTCAGCTCAGCTGCTCAGTTGGCATTACTATTGGCATTTCTGAATTTTCTGTCTCTTTCAACTGCCGCTGTGAAAGACTACGCCATAAGAGTCTATAATAAAGACAGCACAGAAATGGATTGAATACAACAAAACACTTACAGTAAGTACCAGAAAGTACCAATTCATTCTTTGGGTAAATAGCTTATTAATTATGTGCTGCTAAATTATTATTTGAGAGGGATACTCCATGTGGCACTATAGGGACATTACTTAGATGACAATGTTGCTTAAGGGTTTGGTAAGGGCTTATTGTTCATCAAAACTTCCAGCTAAAGTTGTTCCCTAGTTGTGGTTTTCTCTTCTTTCTCTACTAGGATCAGCCAGGTCAGGGACTCACTCACTCTGCATTAGCAGTCTGTCACAGGACGTTAGTCGGGGGACAATATGATGAGTCACTATCCAGCAAATTATCTGTCACATGATCTCAGTACATATACACCTGTTCTGAAAGGCCCCAGAATCTGCAACACCACCAAGCAAGGGGCATCATGAAGACCAAGGAGCTCTCCAAACAGGTCAGGGACAAAGTTTTGAGTAAATACAGATCAGGGTTGGGTTATAAATGTTGAACATCCCACGGAGCACCATTAAATCCATTATTAAAAAATGGAAAGAACATGGCACCACAATAAACCTGCCAAGAGAGGGCCGCCCACCAAAACTCATGGACCGGGCAAGGAGGGAGTTAATCAGGGAGGCAACAAAGAGACCAAAGATAACCCTGAAGGAGCTGCAAAGCTCCACAGCGGAGATTGGAGTATCTGTCCATAGGACCACTTTAAGCCGTACACTCCACAGAGCTGGGCTTTACGGAAGAGTGTCCAGAAAAAAAGCTATTGCTTAAAGAAAAAAATAAGCAAACGTGTCGGGACTACTTCAACAGGAGGTAGCTGTCACACAGCCACGTTGTAATCTTCAAGTCCTTGTACATTTGGTTGTTTACATACATATAATTTATAGACCACTAGACAAACATTCTGCTTCTCTGTTCGGAGCCTTTTGAAAGTGGGGTACAGGGCACGTCGTCTCTCCACTATTTCATGAGGAAATTGTTCATTAATAGGGAATGGGGTGTTCTTCAATTTCCTACCCTGTTGTAACTAGGCAATTTTCATTTTGTAGTGGGTTAGCATAGCTACGATCGGCCTTCCCTCTGCTCTGCCACCAAAAGCTCTTTGAAAATCAATTGTTTCCACCTGTTTGTCTGTCACCTTGAGATTGCGTTTCATGAGCACCTTGACTTTTTCCTGCTACAGAATAACTATCTTCAAAGTAATGACTCGGGACGTCGGGTTTGAAATGAAAGCTTCTTTTAGTAATACTACTTGTTCACGTTACATTTAACAACTTTAGATTCTACAAAACAACAAAAGAAAGTTGCTAGCGAAAGTCAGGATACACCCTTGTCACACCTCCTTGTACATAACTGGCGCGTTCTCTCTCTCTACCTCCTGTCGCAAGGCATTCTGGAACTTGCAGTCAATAGCATAATCCAATACTAACCAATACAACAGAAATATGTATGTAGTTCTCTCAATCTCCAACACGAATTCTAATACAATTACATATCTAAATAACTCTAAAGAAAAGATCTGTAGATACAGCTCAATGAATTAACATTAACTCTGTAACGCAGTAAAGTTACAACTTCCTCCCCCAGATTAACAAAGTTCATCTAAATCTCTAAGCAGTGTATCAACTGAATAGGTCTCCTCAACAAAGTCCCTGAAGCGGTACGAACTGAACATGATCTAACTAGGCCATCTCGGCCTGGAAACAGTTCCTCAATCTTTCCTAGTTTCCAGGTATGTCTGGATGTGTTATCTTCTCCAATGAGTGCAACGTCACCTGCTTTCAGTGGGGTGGGCTGTGGTGTGTCACAGCGGTGTGCTGACTTTAGATCCAGCAAGTAGTCTCTTCGCCAACTGTTCCAGAAACTGGTCACAAGTCTCTGCCTGTACTTCCATCTGGGTGTCATTTCCTCCTTGTTTAGGGTTGGGTCTCAGCCGGAAGTGTGCTGGAGTCAGGGGTTGTGGTTCATCCACTTCATTGTGCACAAAGGTCAGAGGCCTAGAATTTAGGATAGCTTCAACCTCTGCCAGGACTGTGCACATCTCTTCAAAGTTCAGTGAAGCTCTCCCAAGAACCTTTCTCAGGCAATCTCTGAAACTGGAAACACTTATCTCCCTCACTAGCTTTAAGCACCAACTGTCAGAGCAGCTCACAGATTACTGCACCTGTACATAGCCCACCTATAATTTAGCCCAAACAACTACCTCTTTCCCTACTGTATTTTATTTATTTATTTATTTTGCTCCTTTGCACCCCATTATTTTTATTTCTACTTTGCACATTCTCCCATTGCAAATCTACCATTCCAGTGTTTTACTTGCTATATTGTATTTACTTTGCCACCATGGCCTTTTTGCCTTTACCTCCCTTATCTCACCTCATTTGCTCACATCGTATATAGACTTGTTTATACTGTATTATTGACTGTATGTTTGTTTTACTCCATGTGTAACTCTGTGTCGTTGTATGTGTCAAACTGCTTTGCTTTATCTTGGCCAGGTCGCAATTGTAAATGAGAACTTGTTCTCAACTTGCCTACCTGGTTAAATAAAGGTGAAATAAAAAAATAAAATAAAAAATTTTCACTGACCTGATGAGTCTTTCCCAGAATCCGCCCCACCAGACTGCTCGCTCTGCGATTAACCTCCAGGTGATGCCCCTTTCTGAGAAGAAAGGGGCTCTTCGATTGCCTTCCACAGCGCTTTCAAGTCCTGATCAGCTCTCTTGAATGTTTTTGTATTGTCTGAGTAGATTATCTTGCATAATCCTCTCCTTGAGATTAATCTTTTTAGAGCTAACAGGAATGTCTGTTGACTGATCTGAGACCAGTTCCAAATGCACTGCTCTGGTTACAGCACAAGTGAACAGTGAACAGTTTCTTTCACATAGAGCGGTCCTGAAAAATCCACACCTGTGCCTTCGAATGGTGGGGATTCGGTTATTCTGTCTTTTGGTAAAGGCGCAGGGACTTGCTGTCTGGCCCTTGCATACACTTGCCTTGAATTTCTTGCGCACTATACATCTTGCCACTGTGCTCTTGACTAGCTGCCTAGCACTCAAGATCCAGTATCGCTCTCTGATTTGTACTAGAGTGTCTCTTGCTCCAGAATGCATCACCTTCTCATGGTGGCACTGTATCAGAATTTCATCTGTACTTGTTGGACAGAACCCATGGGTACTGCTCTCTGAATGTGAAGTTGGAGTGTTGTAGTCTTCCTCCTACACTGAGTAGTTTGTTCGTCCAAGAACAGTTTCACACTCTTTTCAGTTTGCTGTCCCTTTCAAGCTCCAACACAGGTTCAGTAATGTCTGTGCTGTTTTCTGCGAGTTGTACAGTAACCTGGCGACTGGACTTGAGTTCTGTATTTACTTCTTCCGGAACCTTGTTATCATCAGTCTCCTCGGACTGATTGGGTGATGTCAGAATTCTGGGTCCATTCCACCATAGCTGGCTCTGTGTCAAGTTTCAAACATTTTGTCATCTTGTAGGGATGTCGGCTGGATTAGTTTTCCCTTCAATATAGACTTGTCGTTGTTTCCCTGTCTTGTGATTCACGTTGCAAGGAAGCTACTGCAGCGTAAGCCCTTTCACTTGCGTCGCAGAACACGTGTATTTTCAGGGTGTAACTGTTCAGTGGCCGCATGTCTGTTCTGTACCACCTTGGTATGGTGAGCTGGTTTAACTGGGGTAGTTCTGAACACCACTTTTGCCATTCTCGTATCAGATCAGGTGGTAATTCTTTGTCCCAGCTGAGTCCCCTCTCCCACATTTCCTGGAACATGCACTTGATCCTGATGGTGAAGGGAGTTAAGAAACCAAGAGGGACGACGATACGTGCAGACGACTGCAGAACACTTCTCTTTGTGTTTTCCTTTTGCCTTAGAATGCTCAGTAGCGGAGGTCAAACACAAAGTCATCCGTTTCCGGCCTCCATACTAAACCTAAAACCTTCAGCACTACTCCTTGTGTTTCTAGCGTCAATGGGTGGTCAGTTGTCGTACTCTCCTCCCGTTTTGTTTTCAGTTCCGGAGAGTTTGTCATCCACTTGCAGAGGTCCATGCCTGCAATCGACAGCATTCGCTTTGCAGTTGTTGTCACAAGGTAAGCCTCTTCAATATTGTGTGAACTTGCAGTGAAGTCATCTACATAGAGTGACTCTCTCAGTATCTCTACAACTTCTGGTTGTTCTGTTTCATATTGTTTCAGATACTTCCTGGTTGTAGCTGCCAGCAAGAATGGACTTGGGGAAGCTCCAAATACCACTCTTTTCATCCTCAGCTCCTCTTCATTTTCTCCCCTTGATGGGCCTGTGAGTCATAGGAATCTCACGGCGTCTCTGTCTCTCTCTGGGATATCTTCAGGAAAGCTTTCTTGATGTCTGCCATGAATGCGATCTCATGTAGTCTGAACTTTATCAGAACGCTGAGCAGATCCGGATTCAGGTTCGGTCCTGTGAGTAGACAGTCATTGAGGGATGGACAGCCATCGTCATGGGACGAGGCATCAAACACCACTCTCAGTTTTGTTGTCACCTTATCTTCTCGGAGTACTGCATGGTGAGGTAAGTAGTATTTTATGTTGTCTGCGCTTGATGCGCTGTCTTTGGGCACGTCCTCTGCCATATCCTGTTGTAAGTAGTCCTCTACTACTTCATTGTATCTGCTGTGCAACGTCACATCCTTCTTCAGTCTTTTCTTCCAACGTTCAAACCGTTTTTTGGCGATTCTATAGTTGTCTTGGAGTTCTGGCATTTCTCATTTCCATGGCAACTCCACATGGTATCGTTCATCTTTGAAAATTATTGTTTTCTAGAACCTCTGTAGAGCCTCGTTTTCCTCTGGGTTCTGTGTTTTCTCGCTTATAATACCAAGAGACTCAAGCTCCCAGAATGCATGCAGTGGTTTGGAGACTAGTGTGTCTTCATCAAGTGGGATGAACATGCATGTTGCCTCGGCGACACTTGACATGGACACGGGTCCCTGCACCGACCATCCAAAGGTGCTCTCTAAAGCAACCAGCGTCTCCGTCAGTCGCTCCACTCTGCCTGATACTATCTGCCAGTAGTAGTCTGCTCCTATCAGGACAGAGAGTTCAGGATCATTGTCATCTCCTGGAACGTCTGTGAGCTGCAGTCCCCTTCTATTGAGCTCATGTTGAATCTGTTCACCAGGAACCTTCATCACAGCTGTGCACACTTGTGGGGTTTCAATTGTCTTTATCTCTAGTCTCTGCTGTTTGTCCCCGACATTCTCCAAGATGACTTTCACTGTGTTGCGTTGGGACATTACTGGAGCAGAGGAGCCAAATGGGTGAAGAGTGAGTGCCTATTGTCTGATTACTGGTGGCTTCAAGCCCTTCTCAAGGTTTTCATGTACGAAGCTTCTCTGACTGCCTCCATCTAGTAGGCAACGAGCTATCTTCCTGCCCGATGGGCCTTCTACCCATGCCTTTGCCGATTGTAGCAACACAGTGTTCTGTCCATCTGGTTTCATCTTCACTGAATGAGGAATAACTGAGGAAACAACAGCATCTGCAGAAACAGTAGGGAGTTGCACTTCACTCCTCTTACCGGTACACACAGCAATGTGATGTCTGCTTCCACATGTTGCACATGACACATATTTGACTTTACAGAATTTTGCTATGTGTTTCTGTCCTAAACATACAGAGCATCTTCCCATGTTCTTTAGTTTCTCTTTGCGTGTAGCAATATTGTAGTCAGGGCAGTTTTCTGATTTGTGGTCTGCACTGTCACAGAATAGACAGTTTTGTTCCTTCTGGCTGGCTGTGTGCAGTGCCGTAGCAGATGGCATGATGAGTCTTTTTGTTTTCATTTCATTGGAGGAGCATGACTTGTTCCATGGTTTGTAGCGCTCTCTCCCTGCTCTGAACCTCTTTCTGTCGGAAACTGATAATCTCAGACACTTTCCATTCATCATCTACTCCCCTCTGACCACTATAGTCAAGAGCTATGTCCTCTGGAATCATCTGCAATAAGATTGGGCATAGAAGGCTTCCATAGGTTTCTGACACTACACCCAGTGATTACAAGCTCATAATCTGAATTTCACATTCATCATATAGCTGCCTCAATGCATTTAGGTCAAATTATTTCTTCACAGGAGTGAGATTTAGCAGCTTTGACATGTGAGCACTAATCACAAGATCTTTCCTTTTAAATATGTTCTTGAGCAGAGCTATTGCATCATCATAGTTACTGTCTGTTAACATCAGTCCTGCTACTGCCTTTGCAGCTGGTCCAGTGAGATATGTTTTCAGATAGGTAAACTTATCTTTATTACACAGTGAATCATTGTTGTGAATAGCAGTCTCATACTGGCTCCAACTCCTGCCACATACAGGCATCTCCATAGAATAATCAACTTTGGTAGCCTTACTGATTGTCTCTGTGATCTGTTTGAGTTAGCGTCACTCACCCATGCTGGTAGTGGATTGACATCCTGTTTTTTTTCTTTATCACTCGTTGTGCACGGCACTTCAGCATGATAACGCGCTCTTTGTAATCCTCCATGCATGCAATCTCTGCCTCCAATCCGTCCAATGGAGTTAACTGTTCAATTCCATGATCAAGTTCAAACAAGCTGTCCTCCTTAGCTGACAGCAATTCCAACAATATACTCAAGTGATCGCTATCCGAATTTGACTGGGTTATTTCCAGGTCAATCTGATTCAAAATCCGTGTTGTGTCACCTCGAATGGTATCCCGCTTTCGTCTCATTCTTTCTGCTTCACACCAACGTTCCTCCTCAGCCATTTCAGCCGCTTCATCCCTACAATCTTCGTTGCAGCTCATACTTTTCCCGGGTTTCCGCACAAAAATATAGAATAACTATCTTCAAAGTAATGACTCGGGACGTCGGGTTTGAAATGAAAGCTTCTTTTAGTAATAATACTTGTTCATGTTACATTTAACAACTTTAGATTCTACAAAACAATAAATCAAATCAAATCAAATCAAATGTATTTATATAGCCCTTCGTACATCAGCTGATATCTCAAAGTGCTGTACAGAAACACAGCCTAAAACCCCAAACAGCAAGCAATGCAGGTGTAGAAGCACGGTGGCTAGGAAAAACTCCCTAGAAAGGCCAAAACCTAGGAAGAAACCTAGAGAGGAACCAGGCTATGTGGGGTGGCCAGTCCTCTTCTGGCTGTGCCAGAAGATTATAACAGAACATGGCCAAGATGTTCAAATGTTCAGAAATGACCAGCATGGTCGAATAATAGTAAGGCAGAACAGCTGAAACTGGAGCAGCACGGCCAGGTGGACTGGGGACAGCAAGGAGTCATCATGTCAGGTAGTCCTGGGGCATGGTCCTAGGGCTCAGGTCAATAAAAGTTGCTAGCAAAAGTCAGGATAATCACTTGTCACTTGTGCATAACTGCCGCGTTCTCTCTCTCTACCTCCTGTCGCAAGGCATTCTGGAACTTGCAGTCAATAGCATAATCCAATACAACAGAAATATGTATGTAGTTCTCTCAATCTCCAACACAAATTCTAATACAATTACATATGTAAATAACTCAAAAAAAAATATCTGTAGATACAGCTCAATGAATTAACTGTAAACTTTACCTCTGTAACCCAGTAAAGTTACAAATTCCTCTATTAACTGATATATATTTCTCATACTTCTGCACTTTAGATCAAGTCATTCGGCTTTCATTGTTTTATTATCATACCGTAGCCTGTAGCCCAGGCAATAGATCCAGTTTTTGTAAACTGTTCTCTCATGCTTGTAAGCAATGCTCTATCTTCTGGAGACATAGTTATAAAACCGTCCTCCTCCAATGTTAAATTTGATATTTTAGACAGCGTCTTCCCTCTCATTTCACTCGTAGAACTCGAGAAAAGGTTTATTTTTTGAGCATATCAAAATTGCTGATCAATAAATGGTTCCAGATTCTCATTATTATCCAGAATGTTTGTTTCGTAGTTACCAGCTAATCCTTAATTTTTGTGATTCATTCATGGGACAAGCTGTGCCTACCACTGCTGGGTCTGTGAGTCCGGTGACTGGCTGCTGGGTCTGTGAGTCCAGTGACAGCGACAGTGCACAGGTACAATATATATTCTTCAGTTTCTGTGTTGACACAGAGCTCACAAAATAAGTTTTATTGATATGAAACACATAATTTAGAAATCTACAGTATATTGTTGACCTTTTCAAGTGACTCCAGTAACTTCCTTGCCAGTCTGGCTACCTGTAACGAAGATGCAGGGAGTCAGGAAGCAGGTGCAGTCGGTGAGTTTAATAAGAACGAACATAGAGTGAATAAACAAACAAGTGTAGCATCTGACCATGAACACAGAAACAATACTGCATGATGGGTGATACAAATGGAATGCTAAATAAAGGGGGAGTAATCAGGGAAGTGATGAAGTCCAGGTGTGCCTAATGATGAGGCGCAGGTGTGAGTAATGAAGGTTCCCAGGTGTGAGTAATTAAGGTTGCCAGGTGTGCGTAATGAAGGTTGCCAGGTGTGAGTAATGAAGGTTACCAGGTATGAGTAATGAAGGTTGCCAGGTGTGAGTAATGAAGGTTGCCAGGTGTGTGTAATGAAGGTTGCCAGGTGTGAGTAATGAAGATTACCAGGTGTGTGTAATGAAGGTTGCCAGGTGTGTGTAATGAAGGTTGCCAGGTGTGAGTAATGAAGGTTGCCAGGTGTGCGTAATGAAGGTTGCCAGGTGTGAGTAATGAAGGTTGCCAGGTGTGTGTAATGAAGGTTGCCAGGACCGGTGGTTAGTAGACCGGTGACTTTGAGCGCCCGGAAAGGGGGTGCCGGAGTAGACTTGACATTACCCAAAGCCACCGACACAGGTTTAACTGCATAAAGTCACCCATATGCACATGTATACATACACACACATACTGTAACGAAGATGTGGAGTGAAATGTTCATCTGAATGTGCTGTCCTCCAGTACAAAGATGACATCAGGAAAAACAGAGCAAGGTGAAAACAAGGTGAAAAGGTGGCGAGTCATGGAGAGGAGAAAAGGGTCGAAAACAGCAGGCTGCAGAGTGGGGCACAGTACTGTCACCCATCATGAACCCATGCCAGAGAAAAGGCACTTTGCCACCCCTTTTTTCTCTGATGTCTCCTCTGGGAATGGATGTTGCTTATTACATCTACTTTTTTTGTGTGGGGGGGGGGGGGGTTAATGGATTCTAACACTCAAAGAGAGCCTTTTTGGTTGGCTAGTCGCTAGTAGGTAGTTTAGCCGAGATTAGTCTATAAGCAAGAAAAAAAGGGGGTTTGGAAGAAAAGAGGAAAGAGAGGACATGAACAAAAGGCAGTGGCCTTAAAAACAAGGGAGGCTTGTTTTTGACCATGCACGTGCCTTTTAGGACAGCCATTAAAACAACTGAAGATTTTCACTTCAACTTCAAGCTATAATGGTTAGATGAGGAAAAGTACAGTCTAGTCTAGATTGTCTTCCATTAGGTTGGTGAAAAATAAACACATTTTACCACCTCCCAATTTCCTAATTATTGGTCACAATCCTTCTCTTGTAGCCTTAGCACTACTTAATGGCTCTAATGGACACCTGGGTGTATTTTGAAATGGACTGGTAGATTGGAGAGAAAATAAGCATGTCTCTCATTATACAGACACTTCTCCCGGTCTGTAGATTCTGCACTTAGCCTCCCTCTGGTCTCTTTCTCTCACTCTGGTCTCTCACTCTGGTCTCTCTCTCCCTCTCTTTCTCTCACTCTGATCTCTCACTCTGGTCTCTCTCTCCCTCTCTTTCTCTCTCTCTGGTCGCTCTTTCTCCCTCTGGTCTCTTTCTCTCACTCTGATCTCTCACTCTGGTCTCTCTCTCCCTCTCTTTCTCTCACTCTGGTCTCTCTCTCCCTCTCTTTCTCTCTCTCTGGTCTCTCACTCTGGTATCTCTCTCACTCTGGTCTCTC
Organism: Oncorhynchus mykiss; assembly: GCF_057628025.1. Taxonomy (NCBI): domain Eukaryota; kingdom Metazoa; phylum Chordata; class Actinopteri; order Salmoniformes; family Salmonidae; genus Oncorhynchus; species Oncorhynchus mykiss. Next base: position 10,228,235 of record NC_143031.1, read on the forward strand.
TCTCTCTCTCTGGTCTATCTCTCTCACTCTGGTCTCTCTCTCTCTCTCTGGTCTATCTCTCTCACTCTGGTCTCTCTCTCTCTCACTCTGGTATCTCTCTCACTCTGGTCTCTCTCTCACTCTAGTCTCTCTCTCACTCTGGTCTCTCTCTCACTCTGGTCTCTCTCTTTCTCACTCTGGTATCTCTCTCACTCTGGTCTCTCTCTCACTCTGGTCTCTCTCTCTCTCACTCTGGTATCTCTCTCACTCTGGTCTCTCTCCCACTCTAGTCTCTCTCTCACTCTGGTCTCTCTCTTACTTTGGTCTCTCTCTCTCTCACTCTGGTCTCTCTCCCACTCTAGTCTCTCTCTCACTCTGGTCTCTCTCTCACTCTAGTCTCTCTCTCACTCTGGTCTCCCTCTCACTCTGGTCTCTCTCTCACTCTGGTCTCTCTCTCTCTAGTCTCTCTCTCACTCTGGTCTCTCTCTCACTCTGGTCTCTCTCTTTCTCAATTCCATTCAAAGGGATGTATCGGCATGGGAAACATATATTTACATTGCCAATGCAAGTGAAATAGATAAAACATTTATAAACAATACAAATTAACAGTAAACATTACACTCCCAAAAGATCCAAAGGAATAGAGACATTTCAAATGTCAATATGTATATATACAGTGTTATAACGATGTGCAAATAGTGAAAGTACAAAACGGAAAACAAATAAACATAAATATTGGTTTTTATTTACAGTGGTGTTTGTTCTTCACTGGTTGCCCTTTTCTCGTGGCAACAGGTCACAAATCTTGCTGCTGTGATGGCACACTGTGGAATTTCACCCAGTAGAAATGGGAGTTTATCGAATTCTCTGTGGGTCTGTGTAATCTGAGGGAAATATGTGTCTCTATTATGGTCATACATTTGGCAGGAGGTTAGGAAGTGTTTGACATTAGAGACGCTTCCATTAAAGAAAACCCTTTGAGTTCTATTAGATAGATAGCTATGAATCCACGATATGGCAGAGGTTGAAAAGCCATAGCACATACATTTTTTTCCGCAGGTTATGGTCAATAATATCAACGGCTGCACTGAAATCTAACAGTACAGCTCCCATAATCTTCTTATTTTCAATTTCTTTCAACCAATCATCAGTCATTTGTGTCTGTGCAATGTTGAGTGCCCTTCTCTATAAGCATGCTGAAAGTCTGTTGCTAATTTGTTTACAGAGAAATAGCATTGTATTTGGTCAAACCCAATTTCTTCCAACAGTTTGCTAAGAGCTGGCAGCAAGCTTATAGGTCTGCGGTTACAACCAGTAAAGGCCGCTTTACCACTCTTGGATAGCAGAATTACTTTGTCTTCCCTCCAGGCCTGAGGACAAAGACTTTCCTCTAGGCTCAGATTAAAAATATGACTGATAGGAGTGGCTTATAGAGCTACCATCCTCAGTAGCTTTCCGTCTAAGTTGTCAATGCCAGGAGGTTTGTCATCATTGATCGTTAACAATAATTTTTCCACCTTACCCACAATAACTTCACAAAATTCAAACTTGCACTGCTTTCCTTTCATTATTTGTTTTTTATGAATGAATATAATTTCTCACTGTTTGTCATGGTCATTTCCTACCTACGTTTGCTCACTTTGCCAATTAAATAATCATTAAAATAATTGGCAACATCAAATGGTTTTGTGATGAATAAGCCACCTGATTCGATGAAAGATGGAGTTGAATTTGTCTTTCTGCCCATCATTTCCAAGGTTTTTTTCCATCATTCTTTATATTATTGATCTTGGCATCATAATACAGTTTCTTCTTCTTCTTGTTGAGTTTAGTCACATAATTTCTCAGTTTGCAGTAAGAAACCAGTCAGATGTGCAGCCAGACTTATTAGCCACTCCTTTTGCCCCATCTCTTTCAACCATACAGTTTTTCAATTCCTTATCAAACCATGGAGCCTTAACAGTTCTAACAGTCAGTTTCTTAACAGGTGCATGTTTATTAATAATTGGAAGAAGCAATTTCATAAATTCATAAAAGTGTAGCATCTGGATGGTCGTCATTAATCACATCAGACCAACAAATATGTTGAAACATCTTTCACATAAGAGCAACAGCAAAATCTTTTGTATGATCTCTTATACACTATTTTAGGACCAGCTGTTGGAACTTTGGTTTTCCTGGATATAGCCACTATATTATGATCACTGCATCCAATGGGTACGGATATAGCTTTAGAACAAAGTTATTGGGTCCACAGGAAATCACGGACTACAAAAACAAAAACAGCCACGTCACAGACACCAACATCACGCTTCCAGACGAACTAAACGCCTTCTTTTGCCCGTCGTGGCTCGCTGTCAAAGACTGCCCCCCCCCCCCCCCCCCCCCCGCCCCCTTCTCCATGGCTGACGTGAGTAAAACATTTAAACTTGTTAACCCTCGTAAGGCTGCTGGCCGGGCATCCCTAGCCGCGTCCTCAGAGCATGTGCAGACCAGCTGGCTGGTGTGTTATGGACATATTCAATTGCTCCCTATCCCAGTCTGTTGTCCCCACATGCTTCAAGATGGCTACCATTGTTCCTGTACCCAAGAAGGCGAAGATAACTGAACTAAATGACTACCGCCCTGTAGCACTTACTTCTGTCATTATGAAGTGCATTGAGAGGCTCGTCAAGGATCATATCACCGCCCCCTTACTGGCCACCCTAGACCCACTTCAGTTTGCATACCGCCCCAACAGGTCCACAGATGACGCAATCACCATCACACTGCGCACTGCCCTATCCCATCTGGACAAAAATAATACCTACTATGTAAGAATGCTGTTCTTTGACTACAGCTCAGCATTAAACACCATAGTACCCTCCAAGCTCATCATCAAGCTGGAGGCCCTGGGTCTCAACCTCTCCCTGTGCAACTGGGTCCTGGACTTTTGACGGGCCTCCCCCAGGTGGTGAAGGTAGGAAACAACATCTCCACTTTGCTGACCCTCAACACTGGGGCCCCACAAGGGTGTGTGCTCAGCCCTCTCCTGTACTCCCTGTTCACCCATGACTGCATGGCCATGCACGCGTCCAACTCAATCATCAAGTTTGCAGACGACACTACAGTGGTAGGCTTGATTACCATAATAAATTACCGGATAGAGTAGTACACGGATAAAGTAGTACACGGATAAAGTAGTACACGGATAAAGTAGTACACGGGTAAAGTAGTAAACGGATAGAGTAGTACACGGATAAAGTAGTACACGGATAAAGTAGTACACGGATAAAGTAGTACACGGGTAAAGTAGTAAACGGATAGAGTAGTACACGGATAAAGTAGTACACGGGTAAAGTAGTAAATGGATAAAGTAGTACCAGGTAAAGTAGTAAACTATTACTGTTATCAGAAGCAGTACATATTCCTAGCCTGTACGGAATGTAGGTTTCTGTCCTGTAAATAACTGACAATAGGCTGATAAGTGGGAGTCAAAAAGTACAGAGATTGCACACCCTGGAACTTCTATAGGATCAAGGATTTAGTTCAACATTGTACCCGTAGATGAATATAATTGAATGAAAAGCTTCAAGAATGAGGCCATTGAAATGAAAAAACTTTCATGACTCTCAAATGCCACCCACGAATTCTGCAGCAGCCCTGATTAAAGCTGTAAAAGTATCCTGCAGCCTCCGTGACGCAGCTCCTCTCTCTCTCTCTCTCTCTCTCTCTCTCTCTCTCGCTCTCTCTCTCTCTCCCTCTCTCGCTCTCTCTCTCTCTCCCTCTCTCGCTCTCTCTCTCTCTCTCTCTCACTCTCTCTCTCCCTCCCTCCCTCCCTCCCTCTCTCTCGCTCCCTCTCTCTCTCACTCACTCACTCGCTCCCTCGCTCCCTCTCTCTCTCTCTCTCTCTCTCTCTCTCGCGCTCCCTCTCTCGCTCTCTCTCTCTCTCGCTCTCTCTCTCTCGCTCCCTCTCTCTCTCGCTCCCTCTCTCTCTCTGTCTCTCTCTCCCTCTCTCTCTCTCTCTCTCTCTCCCCCTCTCTCTCTCTCTCTCGCTCGCTCCCCCCTTCTCTCTGTCTCTCTCTCTCTCTCTCTCTCTCTCTCTCTCTCTCTCTCTCTCTCGCTCTCTCTCTCTCGCTCTGTACCTGCCTGCCTGACCATTCTGCCTGCCTTGACCAGCAGCCTGTCTGCCACTCTGTACTTCCTGGACTCTGATCTGGTTTTGACCTTTAACCTGTCCAAGACCATTCTCTTGCCTACCCCTTTGGATTATTAAACATTGTAAGACACCAACCATCTTCCTCCTGTGTCTGCATCTGGGTCTCGCCTTGTGCCTTGATAGTACAAACTGGCCATGACCGACCCAGCAGACTTGGACCAGCTCTGCCAAGCTGTCTCCCTGCAGGGAACCACCATTAGGAGACATGAGGAGTTGATACAGGGCCTTTTGGAAGGGCTCAGGTCCTTGAGAGAATGCCACAACCAAGGGTTAAAGGCTATTATGGAGCAAATCAGGGAGTTAGCTCAGAGGCTGCCTGCCACCTCTGGAAAACCCCAATCATCCAGTAATTTTTTCCCCCTATCTGTGGTGAGTTTGTACAGCCTATCCCGGCTCCCCGAGAACCCCGCTTACCTCCTCCGGAGCAATATTCGGGGAATCCTGGTACCTGCTGGGATTTTCTTTCTCAGTGCTCGCTTATTATTGAGCTACAGACATCTTCGTTTCCTTCAGACAGTTCAAAGATGGCGTATATTATTACGCTAATGTTGGGAAGGGCGTTCTCCTGGGCTACGGCAATTTGGAAGCAACAATCTGCCATTAGTGGTCATCTGGAGGAATTCATGGCAGAAGTGAGAAAGTTATTTGAGTCTCTGGTTTCCGGGAAAAAGGCAACCAGTAAACTGATTGACTTATGTCATTACTCCTGTAGTGTGGCAGACTACGAGGTTGATTTTTGCACGTTGGCCACCGAGAGTGCCTGGAATCCGGAGTCTCTTTTCAATACTTTTTTGCATGGATTATCTGAGGAGGTAAAGGATGAGCTAGCTGCTCGGGAATTGCCGATGGATCTCGACTCCCTTATCGCCATTACCATTAAAATTGAAGGACGCCTAAGGGAACGCAAGAGTGATAGGAGGTCTGGTCTTGGGTACACCCTCTATGGTACGTTCACCTCCAAGGGAATCGGAAAGTTTCCGAAGGCAGCTCTTCCGAGAGGATTTGAAGCCTTCCCGAGCCCTCCCAGGAATCTACGACGGGTGAGTTAGATACTCCCGAGCCTATAGTGTTGGGAAGAACTAGGCTATCAGTTTGGGAGTGCTCACGAAGGATGAGTAATAACTGTTGTCTGCACTGTGGAGGGGCAGGACATTTTATAGCTACCTGCCCTATTAGGAAACCCTTGTCTCTAATGGGTACCAGTACTATGGTGAGTCAGACTGGGAGTTCCCTAATTCCCATCACCCGCACACCCCTATTTGCTCTTGTGCTTTGGGGAGACCAATCTAAGTCTCTCCGAGTGCTCATTGACTGGGGCTGATGAAAGTTTTATGGATGCCACGATTGCTTCAGGTATTCCCACTCAGCCTCTCTCGGTTCCCATGGATGCTGGGGCACTGGACGGCCGCTCTATAGGGGAAGTCACACATAGTACTGTGTCCATTCAATTACGGGTTTTGTGCAGTGAGACAATACAGTTCCTCCTCATTGCATCTTCCCCATGTTCTGGTGATTTTGCGATTTTCCTGGCTTCAAAATCACAATCTCATGATTGATTGGACCACAAGCTCCATCCTGAGTCGGAGCCCATTTTGCCATTCCCACTGCCTTTAAGAAGCACAGCCTTCCTCAGGTCATCTTACTCAGGATGGTAGCAAGACTATGGATGTCTCTGCTATCCCCACAGAACACCATGACCTCCTGGAAGTGTTCAGTACGGCACGTGCTACTTCCCTTCCCCCGTACCGTCCTTATGATTGTGCCTTTAATCTTCTCCCAGGCACAACACCACATCGGGGTCGATTGTATTCTCTGTCTGGACCAAAGACCAAAGCTATGGAGGAGTATATTGAGGAGTCTCTGGCCACTGGGGCCATCCGTCCATCTGCATCTCCTACCGTCACAGGGTTTTTCTTTGTGGAGAAGAAGGACAAGTCCCTGCGTCCGTGCATTGACTACTAATGACATTACTGTCAAGAACCGTTACCCCCTTCCTCTCCTCGGCGTTTGAACCTCTCCAGGGGGCCACCATAATGCCTACCACCTGGTTCGGCTACACAAGGGGGATGAGTGGAAGACAGCCTTCAACACAGCCAGTGGACATTATGAGTACCAGGTCATGCCATTTGGACTCACCAACACACCTGCTGTTTTCCAGGCTTTAGTCAATGATGTGCTTCGGGACATGCTAAACCGGTTTCTGTTTGCGTACCTTGACGACATCCTGTTTTTTTCCCGATCTGCACAAGAACATGTTCTTCATGTCAGACAGGTCCTTCAGCGCCTCCAGCTGTTCCTGAAAGCTGAGAAGTGAGTTCCACCGCTCTACAATCACCTTTCTGGGATATGTCATTGCTGAGGGCAATATTCAGATGGATCCTTGAAAGGTGAAAGCAGTGGTGGATTGGCCTCAACCAATGTCCAGGGTGCAGTTGCAACGGTTTTTTTAGTTTGCAAACTTCTACCGCCATTTCATTCGGGACTACAGTACAGCACCCTGGCAACCCCCCTCTCGGCACTCACCTCTCCCAAGGTACCGTTCAAATGGTCTCCAGCTGTAGACAAAGCCTTTGTGGACCTGAAGCATCGGTTCACAACAGCACCCATTCTCATCCATCCGGACCCCTCGCGTCAATTTATGGTGGAAGTGGATGCTTTGGATGTTTGTGTGGGGGCCATCCTGTCCCAGCGAAATGCCCAGGACCAGAAGCTTCATCCCTGTGCTTTCCTGTCCCATCATCTCAATCCTGCTGAAAGGAACTACGATGTTGGCAACCAAGAACACCTGGCGGTGAAGATGGCATTGGAAGAGTGGAGGCACTTGCTGGAAGGAGCAGAACAGACATTCCTGGTCTGGACCAACCATAAAATCTGGAATATCTCCGTACAGCCAAGCGCCTCAACTCCAGGCAGGCCCGGTGGGCCCTCCTGTTCACCAGATATAACTTCATCATCTCCTATGGCTCAGGGTCAAAGAATGTGAAGCCTGACGTCCTCTCCCGCCTATACAGTTCCTCTGCCACACCCTCGACCTCTGAAACCATTCTCCCTACCTCATGCCTTGCAGCCACTGTGGATTGGGGTATTGAGAACCTGGTCCGCGAGGCACAATGCTCGCAGCCTGGTCCCGGATCCTGGAATGGGCTTCTTTCTCCATGCTGACCTGTCATCCAGGGTCCCGTCACACACTAGCCTTCCTCCAACAACGTTTCTGGTGGCCCACAATGGTTCCTGACATCTCTGCCTTCGTCGCCGCATGCCGTGTGCTCAGAACAAGACTCCACGGCAAGCTCCTTCTGACCTCCTTCAGTCACTACCGGACCCTCGTCGTCCCTGGTCTCATATATGTTTGGACTTTGTCACTGGGCTCCCTCCATCTGATGGCAACACTATAATTCTGATGGTAGTTGATCGGTTCTCCAAGGCCGCCATTTCATCCCTCTCCCCAAACTACCTTCTGCCAAGGAGATTCATGGTGCTGCATGTCTTGGATCCATGGACTCCCGGTAGACATGGTCTCTGATCGGGGTTCTCATCTCAGTTCTGGAAGGAATTCTGAACCCTTATTGAGTCGTCGGCCAGCCTGTCATCCGGATTCCATCCCCAAACTAATGGTCGGAGCGAGCCAACCAAGACCTGGAGACCACCTTAAGGTGCCTGGTCTCAACCAATCCCACTACCTGGAGCCAACAACTGGTCTGGGTGGAGTATGCCCGGAACACCCTTCCCAGTTCTGCCACAGAACTCTCCCCTTTCGAGTGCTCCATGGGGTATCAGCCTCCACTCTTCCCGGCACAAGAGCAGGAGGTCAGCGTACCCTCGGCCCAGATGTTTGTCCACCTCTATTCTCAAGACCAACTCCAGGTATCGTCGACAAGCGGACCGTCGCTGGACCCCAGCTCCCCGCTACCGCATTGGGCAGAGGATATGCCTTTCCACTCAGGATCTGCCCCTTCAGGTAAATTCCTGCAAGCTGTCTCCCCGGTTCATTGGTCCTTTTCCCATCTCCAGAGTCCTGAGTTCCACTGCTGTCCATCTTGTGTTACCCTGCACCCTCCGTATCACCCTACCTGCCATGTGTTTAGGATTAAGCCTGTGTCTGACTGTCCTTTGTCTTCTGTCTCCAGGCCCATCCCTTCCCCCCCGGGTTATTGATGGCCAGCCAGCGTATACGGTGAGACGCCTCATGAAGGTTTGACCACGGGGCAGGGGTTTCCAGTACCTGGTTGCCTGGGAGGGTTATGGCCTGGAGGAGAGGTTCTGGGTCTGTGCTAAAGACATCTTGGACCCGGCCCTCATCGCCGATTTCCACCGCCGACACCCCGGTCAAATAGGTATGCGCCCAGGTAGGACACTAGGTGGCGTCCATGGGGGGAGTACTGTCACGCCCTGATCTGTTCCACCTGTTCCTGTGATTGTCTCCACCCCCTCCAGGTGTCACTTATTTCCCCCAGTGTATTTATCCCTGTGTTTCCTGACTCTCTGTGCCAGTTCGTCTTGTATGTTTAGTCAAGTCAACCAGCGTGTTTTTCCCATTCTCCTTTTGCTATTCTCTTTTTTCTAGTCCTCCCAGTTTTGACCCTTGCCTGTTTCTGGATTTTGTACCCGCCTGCCTGACCATTCTGCCTGCCTAGTTACTTCCGGCGCCGACAGAGATGGCCGCCTCGCTTCGCGTTCCTAGGAAACTATGCAGTTTTTTGTTTTTTTACGTGTTATTTCTTACATTAGTACCCCAGGTCATCTTAGGTTTCATTACATACAGTCGAGAAGAACTACTGAATATAAGATCAGCATCAACTCACCATCAGTACGACCAAGAATATGTTTTTCGCGACGCGGATCCTGTGTTCTGCCTTACAAACAGGACAACGGAGTGGATCCTATGCAGCGACCCAAAAAAACGACTCCGAAAGAGAGGGAAACGAGGCGGTCTTCTGGTCAGACTCCGGAGACGGGCACAGCGCGCACCACTCCCTAGCATTCTTCTTGCCAATGTCCAGTCTCTTGACAACAAGGTTGATGAAATCCGAGCAAGGGTAGCATTCCAGAGGGACATCAGAGACTGTAACGTTCTTTGCTTCACGGAAACGTGGCTTACTGGAGAGACGCTATCCGAAGCGGTGCAGCCAACAGGTTTCTCCACGCATCGCGCAGACAGGAAAAAACATCTTTCTGGTAAAAAGAGGGGCGGGGGCGTATGCCTTATGACTAACGTGACATGGTGCGATGAAAGAAACATACAGGAACTCAAATCCTTCTGTTCACCTGATTTAGAATTCCTCACAATCAAATGTAGACCGCATTATCTACCAAGAGAATTCTCTTCGATTATAATCACAGCCGTATATATCCCCCCCCAAGCAGACACATCGATGGCTCTGAACGAACTTTATTTAACTCTCTGCAAACTGGAAACAATTTATCCGGAGGCTGCATTCATTGTAGCTGGGGATTTTAACAAGGCTAATCTGAAAACAAGACTCCCCAAATTTTAGCAGCATATCGATTGCGCAACCAGGGGAGGAAAGACCTTGGACCATTGTTACTCTAACTTCCGCGACGCATATAAGGCCCTGCCCCGCCCCCCTTTCGGAAAAGCTGACCACGACTCCATTTTGTTGATCCCTGCCTACAGACAGAAACTAAAACAAGAGGCTCCCACGCTGAGGTCTGTCCAACGCTGGTCCGACCAAGCTGACTCCACACTCCAAGACTGCTTCCATCACGTGGACTGGGAGATGTTTCGTATTGCGTCAGATAACAACATTGACGAATACGCTGATTCGGTGTGCGAGTTCATTAGAACGTGCGTTGAAGATGTCGTTCCCATAGCAACGATTAAAACATTCCCTAACCAGAAACCGTGGATTGATGGCAGCATTCGTGTGAAACTGAAAGCGCGAACCACTGCTTTTAATCAGGGCAAGGTGTCTGGTAACATGACCGAATACAAACAGTGCAGCTATTCCCTCCGCAAGGCTATCAAACAAGCTAAGCGCCAGTACAGAGACAAAGTAGAATCTCAATTCAACGGCTCAGACACAAGAGGCATGTGGCAGGGTCTACAGTCAATCACGGACTACAGGAAGAAACCCAGCCCAGTCACGGACCAGGATGTCTTGCTCCCAGGCAGACTAAATAACTTTTTTGCCCGCTTTGAGGACAATACAGTGCCACTGACACGGCCTGCAACGAAAACATGCGGTCTCTCCTTCACTGCAGCCGAGGTGAGTAAGACATTTAAACGTGTTAACCCTCGCAAGGCTGCAGGCCCAGATGGCATCCCCAGCCGCGCCCTCAGAGCATGCGCAGACCAGCTGGCCGGTGTGTTTACGGACATATTCAATCAATCCCTATACCAGTCTGCTGTTCCCACATGCTTCAAGAGGGCCACCATTGTTCCTGTTCCCAAGAAAGCTAAGGTAACTGAGCTAAATGACTACCGCCCCGTAGCACTCACATCCGTCATCATGAAGTGCTTTGAGAGACTAGTCAAGGACCATATCACCTCCACCCTACCTGACACCCTAGACCCACTCCAATTTGCTTACCGCCCAAATAGGTCCACAGACGATGCAATCTCAACCACACTGCACACTGCCCTAACCCATCTGGACAAGAGGAATACCTATGTGAGAATGCTGTTCATCGACTACAGCTCGGCATTCAACACCATAGTACCCTCCAAGCTCGTCATCAAGCTCGAGACCCTGGGTCTCGACCCCGCCCTGTGCAACTGGGTACTGGACTTCCTGACGGGCCGCCCCCAGGTGGTGAGGGTAGGCAACAACATCTCCTCCCCGCTGATCCTCAACACTGGGGCCCCACAAGGTTGCGTTCTGAGCCCTCTCCTGTACTCCCTGTTCACCCACGACTGCGTGGCCACGCACGCCTCCAACTCAATCATCAAGTTTGCGGACGACACAACAGTGGTAGGCTTGATTACCAACAACGATGAGACGGCCTACAGGGAGGAGGTGAGGGCCCTCGGAGTGTGGTGTCAGGAAAACAACCTCACACTCAACGTCAACAAAACTAAGGAGATGATTGTGGACTTCAGGAAACAGCAGAGGGAACACCCCCCTATCCACATCGATGGAACAGTAGTGGAGAGGGTAGCAAGTTTTAAGTTCCTCGGCATACACATCACAGACAAACTGAATTGGTCCACTTACACAGACAGCATCGTGAAGAAGGCGCAGCAGCGCCTCTTCAACCTCAGGAGGCTGAAGAAATTCGGCTTGTCACCAAAAGCACTCACAAACTTCTACAGATGCACAATCGAGAGCATCCTGGCGGGCTGTATCACCGCCTGGTATGGCAACTGCACCGCCCTCAACCGTAAGGCTCTCCAGAGGGTAGTGAGGTCTGCACAACGCATCACCGGGGGCAAACTACCTGCCCTCCAGGACACCTACACCACCCGATGTCACAGGAAGGCCATAAAGATCATCAAGGACATCAACCACCCGAGCCACTGCCTGTTCACCCCGCTATCATCCAGAAGGCGAGGTCAGTACAGGTGCATCAAAGCTGGGACCGAGAGACTGAAAAACAGCTTCTATCTCAAGGCCATCAGACTGTTAAACAGCCACCACTAACACTGAGTGGCTGCTGCCAACACACTGACACTGACTCAACTCCAGCCACTTTAATAATGGGAATTGATGGGAAATGATGTAAATATATCACTAGCCACTTTAAACAATGCTACCTTATATAAATGTTACTTACCCTACATTATTCATCTCATATGCATACGTATATACTGTACTCTATATCATCGACGGTATCCTTATGTAATACATGTATCACTAGCCACTTTATACTATACTATGCCACTTTGTTTACATACTCATCTCATTTGTACATACTGTACCCGATACCATCTACTGTATCTTGCCTATGCTGCTCTGTACCATCACTCATTCATATATCCTTATGTACATATTCTTTATCCCCTTACACTGTGTACAAGACAGTAGTTTTGGAATTGTTAGTTAGATTACTTGTTATTACTGCATTGTCGGAACTAGAAGCACAAGCATTTCGCTACACTCGCATTAACATCTGCTAACCATGTGTATGTGACAAATAAAATTTGATTTGATTTGATTTGATTTGACCAGGAGCCTGTCTGCCACTCTGTACTTCCTGGACTCTGATCTGGTTTTGACCTTTAACCTGTCCAAGACCATTCGCTTGCCTTCCCCTTTGGATTATGAAACATTGTAAGACTCCAAGCATCTTCCTCCTGTGTCTGCATCTGGATCTCGCCTTGTGCCTTAATACACTGTGGTATTTCATCTAATAAATATGGGAGTTAACCAACATTTTATTTGTTTTTGAATTCTTTGTGGGTCTGTGATATCTGAGGGAATTATGTCTCTATAATCATACATTTGGCAGAAGGTTAGGAAGTGCAGCTCAGTTTCCACCTAATTTTGTGGTCATTGTGCACATAGCCTTAGTCTTCTCTTGAGAGCCAAGTCTACCTACAGCAGCCTCTCTCAATAGCAAGGCTATGCTCACTGAGTCTGTACATAGTCAATGTCACAACCTGATCTGTTTCAACAGTCTTTGTGATTGTCTCCACCCCCCTCCAGGTGTCACCCCTCTTCCCCATTATCCCCTGTGTATTTTTTCCTGTGTTCTCTGTTTGTCTGTTGCCAGTTTGTTTTGTTTCGTCAAGCCTACCAGCGTTTTCCCCTCTATCCCTGTCTCTTGATTGTTCCTGTTCTTTAGTTTTCCCAGTTTGACCTTTTCTGCCTGCCCTGAGCCTGCCTGCCGTCCGGTAGCTTTGCCCCACCTATCTGGATTATTGACCTCTGCCTCTCCTTGACCTGTCTTTTGAATGCTTCGGTTGGATTTAACTGTTAATTCGACGTTGTCTGCATCTGGGTCTTACCTTGAAAAGTTATATTACAAACTGGCCATGACTGACCCAGCAGACGCGGGCCAGCTGCGCAACGCCATCTCCTCCCAAGAAGCCACCATCGTTAGGCACAATGAATTACTTCGTGGCCTTATGGACAGGGTCCAAACGTTGGCTGAACGCCATGACTGGGCGTTGGACATTTTGCTGGAGCAATCTGCAGTTTGTCTGGGTTGCTTACCATGGTGGCACCCCCACAGCCCCTCAGTAACTCAGCTGCTAGCAGCGTCATCTCATCAGTCACTCCATCTTTTCGGGAGCCCCGCTTACCTCCCCCGGAACGCTTCAATGGAGAGCCGAGCACCTGTCAGGCGTTTCTGGCTCAGAGTGTCCTCGTCTTCAAACTTCAAGACGGTGAATAAATGAGAGATAAGCGATGCATGGGCTTATTTTCACCACGGAGACACTGAAATTGTCTGACACAGGTGTTTTGCTGCTGGGTGGCAGTGGTTTTGTACAACCAAATGACTACACCACCTGTACACGTTCAAGAGCTTCAAAACCAATGATGGAAAATAGCAACCAAAAGATAAGGACATTTACTTTAGGCCTAGTCTTCATGGTCAGGATAATGTACACAAAGGATTGGATCACAGGATGACTACATCATTCAAACACTCTGCTTTGCCCACAGTCGTTCACAGGGGAAATGAAAGCAAAGCTAAACAGCATTGGATCCTGTAGTTGTCTCAGCATGTAGGAGATTCAGTTCACTTACTATGATCTCTGGCCTCTCTTCTTCTACTTTCACTTCCTGTCTTGCTTTATGCTAGAATCTATATCCAATTGGCTGGACTTTGTTTTATTTGAGCCCTTTTGTTTCTTTAGTCCTCTAAATACTGTCACGGCTATTCACAAAATGAGATGTCAGTGGTTTTTGTGAAGGTTAATGACTGACTATTATTTCTCCTCTGGGCTCAGGAGTAATGCTGAAAGCAGTAAAACTCTTGGTGTGTAACAGAGACCGAGTCACATCAACTGCCCCCCCCCCCCCCCCCCCTCCCCAAGGGGACCTCATCCCATTATCCACACTCATTCAGCCATTCATCATAACACAGAAGGTGACTAACTGACATAACGGACATGAGCCCTCAGCTCCCGAACCCAAGGACCTGATACACGCTACTCACACACATCTCAATACAGCTGAAACTGGTGCTTCCCATAATGTCTTTGGATATGAATATGCAAAAAAAAAAAAGAGATTGACAGGCAGTGAGGATACAATGAGAATAAGAAAATTAGTCACTTACTGATTAAAAAGACTGAATTCTTATTATGTAGCAAAGATCAAGCACAAGGTTTTAGACCAGGGTGACATTTGCAATCTTCTGAGTGTCATAGTAATGAGCATCATGATGATAATCACCTCTGATTGTCATGTGTACCGTCTTTTCAGTTCGATACGAGTGTCTCTCTCTCTCTCTCTCTGGGCTGCTGGAAAAGGAGGTTACAGTTCTGTGAACACTGCCGAACACAAATCGTCCTAGCAGTTCTTCGGCCGAGGCATTACGGCATACACTCCCATCCATATATTTATTTGGACACACACAAGAGATCAATATGGCAGCGTAGTGCTCTGGCCTGGCTGAGACGCGTTTGCAGGGATAATGGTAAATCAATGAGAGGACTATCAAATTGGAACAAGACGCTGGCTCTGACTGTCTTTTATGGACTGGTTAACAAGTATAGGCTGTCTGAACAGCAGCAGCAAAGAGCCTCACGTCTCCTTAAACGCTGAAAGGTCTCAAATCAACACTTCCATTGATTATGTGTTAATCGTCAACTGAGAAGAGGTTTGTAGTTAATGGTTACTTTGAGATTGTGGTTAAAGTGGAACTGATCAATACGTGTGAATGACAAAGTGTCTTTTAACCCCTGTCTCTCTGTCCCTCTAGGATTGAACCACACTGTTCAGTACATCCTTCTTTCTTTGGGACTAGACAGACATTCTCTTTAAATTATGGACGACAAAGATGTGTACATTTTCCCTACTCCACTAATGGGGAAGAAGAAAGACAAACGCAATCACCTGTCTCAGGTCTAGCCAACTCCAACACTCTGCTGCCATCTGCTGTTTAAAAAGCATATTTCCCATATATTATTATTTTGCTACCTATGTCTCACTAGAAAATCAATAAACAGTGATGACCATCCTTGATTTCTCTGAAGGGATTCTGCTTGTGGTTCTATGAACACTTATACCATATGAATGTGACAGGATATGGTTGATGAAGCCAGACAGACACAACATGCCATTGAGCCACAGCATGTCTATGGTTTATACCTTTCCTTCTCAAATAGGCTACAGTTTCACCGGGCTGTAAGAAATATCAGGGTTTTATTGGGGTTTTCTGGACTTTTTGTCTCTGAAATATGACATCAGTTATCCTTTGAGGCCAGGGTTCCAACTGTTGTCCATTGTTTCACTTCTACGCGGATTACTTGGTATTCTGTATTCTCACTTGGTATTCTGTATTCTCACTTGGTATTCTGTATTCTCACTTGGTATTCTGTATTCTCACTTGGTATTCTGTATTCTCACTTGGTATTCTGTATTCTCACTTGGTATTCTGTATTCTCACTTGGTATTCTGTATTCTCACTTGGTATTCTGTATTCTCACTTGGTATTCTGTATTCTCACTTGGTATTCTGTTTTCTCACTTGGTATTCTGTATTCTCACTTGGTATTCTGTATTCTGTCACTTCAATTAGTTTTAGATCAGGTTTTTGTCATCCATCAATCCAGGTTTCTCTTTACATAGACGAGACAGACATGCATATTACTCTAACACCAGTGTTTGCCTCAGGACACACACAAGAGGGAGCCATATAGCAAATTCAGAATCCTTTCCATGTACTGATCATTATTGTATAAACTGCCTTAATTTTGTTGGACCCAAGGAAGAGTAGCTAGTGGGGATCCATAATAAATACAAATACAGACACAAAAATCACAGATTTGGTGTAAAATGTCCACTGGCACTGGGAACAGAAGATTTGCACTTTCTGTGGTAATGGAGGGGTTGTTGTTTAAGTTAGTGTCACGTCCTGACCTTAGTTTATTTTTTTGTGTCTCTGTTTTAGTTTGGTCAGGGCGTAAGTTGGGGTGGGAATTCTATGATTTTGTTCTAGGTTTTGTATTTCTGTGTTTGGCCTGGTATGGTTTCCAATCAGAGGCAGCTGTCGATCGTTGTCTCTGATTGAGAACCATACTTAGGCAGCCTGTTATCCCACTATGGGTTTTGGGTAGTTATTTTCTGGTTAGTGTGTGTTGCACCTGACGGAGCTGTTTTGGTTTTGCCTTTTGTTACTTTGTTATCTAGTGTTCAGTTATATTTAATAAAATGCCGAACACGTACCACGCTGCACCTTGGTCCTCACCTTCTTCTACCAACGACAATCTTTACAGTTTGGTGGAGGCGTTATCTTTGCAGCTGAAGAAATGCCACCTGCATTTGCAGCATGAGCAGACACAACAATATGATTTTATGTCTCCTAAATAAAGTTCCCATGTCTGATAGATCCATTGGTTGAAAAAGTACCCAAGTGTCATACTTGAGTAAAAGTAAAGATACCTTTATAGAAAATGACTCAAGTAAAAGTGAAAGTCACCCAGTAAAATATCACTTGAGTAAAAGTCTAAAAGTATTTGGTTATAAATAAACCTTGAACATAATTTCTGTTCACTGCTGTTAATTCTGAACGTGTCACCTCTAAAGAGAGTAAACATACAGCATATAAACTCGGCAAAAAAGAAACCTACCTTTTCAGGACGCTGTCTTTCAAAGATAATTAATAAAAATCCAAATAACTTCACAGATCTTTATTGTAAAGGGTTTAAACACTGTTTCCCATACTTGTTCAATTAACCATAAACAATAAATGAACATGCACCTGTGGAACGGTCGTTAAGACACTTACAGCTTACAGACGGTAGGCAATTAAGGTCACAGTTGTGAAAATTTAGGACACAAAAAAGGCCTTTCTACTGACTCTGAAAAACACCAAAAGAAAGATTCCCATGGTCCCTGCTCATCTGCGTGAACGTGCCTTAGGCATGCTGCAAGGAGGCATGAGGACTGCAGATGTGGCTAGGGCAATAAATTGCAATGTCCGTACTGTGAGACTCCTAAGACAGCACTACAGGGAGACAGGACGGACAGCTGATCATCCTCGCAGTGGCAGATAACGTGTAACAACACCTGCACAGGATCGGTACATCCGAACATCACACCTGCGGGGCAGGTACAGGATGGCAACAACAACTGCCCGAGTTACACCAGGAACGCACAATCCCTTCATCAGTGTTCAGACTGTCCGCAAAAGGCTAAGAGAGGCTGGACTGAGGGCTTGTAGGCCTGTTGTAAGGCAGGTCCTCACCAGACATCACCGGCAACAACGTCGCCTATGGGCACAAACCCACCATCGCTGGACCAGACAGGACTGGCAAAAAGTGCTCTTCACTGACGAGTCACGGTTTTGTCTCACCAGGGGTGGTGGTTGGATTCGTGTTTATCGTCGAAGGAATGAGCGTTACACCGAGGCCTGTACTCTGGAGCGGGATCGATTTTTTTAAGGTGGATGGTCCGTCATGGTCTGGGCCGGTGTGTCACAGCATCATCGGACTGAGCTTGTTGTCATTGCAGGCAATCTCAACGCTGTGCGTTACAGGGAAGAAATCCTCCTCCCTCATGTGGTACCCTTCCTGCAGGCTCATCCGAACATGACCTTCCAGCATGACAGTGCCACCAGCCATATTGCTCGTTCTGTGCGTGATTTCCTGCAAGACAGGAATGTCAGTGTTCTGCCATGGCCAGCGAAGAGCCCGGATCTCAATCCCATTCAGCACGTCTGGGACCTGTTGGATCGGAGAGTGAGGGCTAGGGCCATTCCCCCCCAGAAATGTCTGGGAACTTGCAGGTGCCTTGGTGGAAGAGTGGGGTAACATCTCACAGCAAGAACGGACAAATCTGGTGCAGTCCATGAGGAGGAGATGCACTGCAGTACTTAATGCAGCTGGTGGCCACACCAGATACTGACTGTTACTTTTGATTTTGACCCCCCCTTTGTTCAGGGACACATTATTCCATGTCTATTAGTCACATGTCTGTGGAACTTGTTCAGTTTATGTCTCACTTGTTGAATCTTGTTATGTTCACACAAATATTTACACATGTTAATTAAGTTTGCTGAAAATAAACGCAGTTGACAGTGAGAGGATGTTTCTTTTTTGGCAGAGTTCATATACAAACGTATGTGGACACCCTTCGAAATTAGTGGATTCGGCTATTTCAGCCATACCCGTTGCTGACAAGTGTATAAAATCAGACACACAGCCATGCAATCTCCATAGACAAACATTGACAGTAGAATGGCTTTACGGGAGAGCTCAGTGACTTTAAATGTGGCGCCAGCATAGGAAGCCACCTTTCCAACAAGTCAGTTCGTAAAATGTCTGCTCTGCTCGAGCCGCCCCAGTCAACTAACTGTAAGTGCTGTTATTGTGAAGTGGAAACATATAGGAGCAACATCGGCTCAGCCGCGACGTGGTAGGCCACACAAGCTCACAGAACGGGACCGCCGAGTGCTGAAGCGTGTAGTGCAACACTCACTTCTGAGTTTCGAACTGGCTCTGGAAGCAACATCAGCACAATAACTGTTCGTTGGGAGCTTCATGAAATGGGTTTCCATGGTTGAGCAGCCGCACACAAGCCTAAGATCACCATGTGCAATGACACGCCTGGAGTGGTGTAAAGCTTGCCGCCATTGGATTTTGGAGCTGTGGAAACGTGTTCTCTGGAGTGATGAATCACACTTCAGCACCTGGCAGACTGACGGACGAGTCTGTGTTTGCCAGAAGAATGCTACCTGCCCGAATGTATAGTGCCAACTGTAAAGTTTGGTGGGGGAGAAATAATGGTCTGGAGCTGTTGTTCATGTTTCGGGCTAGGCCCCTTAGTTCCAGTGAAGGGAAATCTTAACGCTACAGCATACAATGACATTCTAGACAATTCTGTGCATCCAACTTTGTGGCAACAGTTTAGGGAAGGCCCTTTCCTGTTTCAGCATGACAATGCCCCCGTGCACAAAGCAAGGTCCATACATAAATGGTTTGTCAAGCTCAGTGTGGAAGAACTTGACTGACCTGCACTGAGCCCTGACCTCAACCCCATCGACCACCTTTGGGATGAATTGGAACGCTGATTGCGAGCCAGGCCTAATCGCCCAACATCAGTGCGCGACCTCACTAATGCTCTTGTGGCTGAATGGGATCCAGTCCCTGCAGCAATGTTCTAACATCTCGTGGAAAGCATTCCCAGAAGAGTAGAGGCTTGTTATAGCAGCTGTAATTTTGGAATGAGACGTTCGACGAGCAGGTGTCCATATACTTTTGGTCATGTAGTGTATATCACTTCAAGGAATTTGACATTATCCTATCAGTTGTGTTGGTTTTAAAAGTGCTATAAAAAGCATAGCAGGAGTACCCAGAAAAAAATGTTTTGTGTAGAAGTGTTGACAATCTGCAAATTAACTGTAAGCTATAACAATAAATAAAGAGAGTTGCACACTCTATGTATAAACTCCCAGTCATTTATTGGGTAGAACACCAAAGTTTCAGCATCACTGTGCCTTCTTCAGGGCCAATTCTAACACGGAATCTCCCAGTGAATTCAACAGTCTATTTTCTTTAGTTGCTACGGCAAAGAATCAGGTGATCCTGGCTCAGAGAATGTTAGAAGACTGAACCAACACTCCAGGATTTTCCTAGAATTTACTATTCTAGATTCCTCCTACTTTTTCAGTCTCTGGCTGCTCCATGCTTCTGTAGTTGTAATTACGTTGTGATAAATCAAATCAACTGTTATTTGCTTTGTAAATTGGGGTAGACTAACAATGAAATTCTAACTTACGGGGTCCTTCACCAACAATGCAGAGAGAAAAAGATAGAAACAATTATAACACAAGGAATAAATACACAATGAGTAACTTGGCTATATAAATCCAAATCAAATCAAATCAAATTTTATTTGTCACATGCACATGGTTAGCAGATGTTAATGCGAGTGTAGCGAAATGCTTGTGCTTCTAGTTCCGACAATGCAGTAATAACCAACAAGTAATCTAGCAAACAATTCCAAAACTACTACCTTATTTAGTTTATACAAGTGTAAGGGGATAAAGAATATGTACATAAAGATATATGAATGAGTGATGGTACAGAGCGGCATAGGCAAGATACAGTAGATGGTATTGAGTGCAGTATATACATATGAGATGAGTATGTAAACAAAGTGGCATAGTTTAAAGTGGCTAGTGATACATGTATTACATAAAGATGCAGTAGATGATATAGAGTACAGTATAGACATATACATATGAGATGAATAATGTAGGGTATGTATACACGGGGTACCAGTACCGAAGCGATGTGCAGGGGTACAAGGTAATTGAGGTAGATATGTACATATAGGTAGAGGTGAAGTACCTAGGTAACAGGATAGATAATAAAAAGTAGCATCAGCGTACGTGATGAGTCAAAAGAGTTAGCTCAAAGAGGGTAAATGTAGATAGTCCGGGTAGCTAATTGGTTAACTATTTAGTAGGCTTATCTTAGCAGGAAATACTGTTCAGGGTCCTGTTGGTTCCAGACTTGGTGCATCGGTACCGCTTACCGTGCAGTAGCAGAGACAACAGTCTGTAACTAACTTCTTCACGACTGTGTTTGTGGACCATGTTAATTCCCTAGTTTTATGGACACCTAAAAACATGACCGCTCCATTACAACCCCGTCGTAGTCTATTAGTAACAGTCGTTAAGGTAAAACTACCTAAACAACCACTCAGTAATCTGATTAGTCTATTAGTAACAGTCGTTAAGGTAAAACTACCTAAACAACCATGTGGATGTGGGCGTGGCTCGGCCCTCCGTTTCCTGTAGTCCACGATCAGCTCCTTTGTCTTGCTGACGTTGATGGAGAGGTTGTTGTTCTGGCACCACACTGACAGGTCACTGATCTCCTCTCTGTAGACGGTCTCATCGTCGTCAATGATCAGACCCACCACTGTCGTGTCGTCAGCAAACTTGGTGTTGGAGTTGTGCGTGGGCATGTCTCCCACACTAGTATTTCCTGACATACATTATGCTGCTCTTTATATTTAAAAGCCTGCAGGATATTTCATAGATTTTCCCATGCCTTAAAACAATCAATCAGCAGTTGAAACAATAACAGAGCATTATCCCCACCCCTGTTTTGGGAAAAAGCTAAGGGATGCAAGGACTGACCAAGGGCTAAGGGATGCAAGGACTATCAAAATTACAGTTTTAACCATGTTTAACCATAGTATGTGTTTACATTTAGTTTGTTTACAAACACTGGAGTAAAACAACCTTATATTTTGGGTTCTGATGGTGTCATGTGGAGCGGAACTCAAGAGCAGACTCAGACGAGGAGACTGGGATAAGCTAACCAAGTTATTTATTGAAACACAGGGGGAAGATGGGCTGCAGGAAGTCAGGTGCGG
Organism: Oncorhynchus mykiss; assembly: GCF_057628025.1. Lineage (NCBI taxonomy): Eukaryota > Metazoa > Chordata > Actinopteri > Salmoniformes > Salmonidae > Oncorhynchus > Oncorhynchus mykiss. Next base: position 10,249,873 of record NC_143031.1, read on the forward strand.
AGGATGACGCTGGAGCGAGGGAATTTGGGACTGGGTAAGCAGGTCCGGATAGGAATTCAAGGACGCAGTGGAGTGGGGGGTCCAGGACAGAGTAGCAGGACTGACGAGACGTGGGACTGGAAACAGGGGCCAAAGTCAGAGAGGGTAGAACTGTAGCAGAGAGGAAAACAGCATTAGGCAAGGGAAAACAGGCACAGCATGAAAACAGGTTCCAAGCAGGAACAAACAGATAAAAATGCAGACTGACTGCACAGAGGTTACGATCTGGCAGCGTGGAAGTGGCAGGGCTGAGTATTTGTAGAGGTCTTGATTATGGAACAGTTTGAAGATGGTGGGGGATCTGCTCTGCCTCCAGCACACCTGTCTCCACCCACACAATCACACACACACACACACAGAGGAAGAGGGAGAGTGTACTGGGGGGAGGGAGAGTGTACTGGGGGAGTGGCGGCAGGTTAGGGAGACACAGAATGAGAAGTAGAGGGCGTTGCAGGGGCAGATATAACAGATGGTCTTCAAGAATCAATGGGTACATATCATTCATTTATAATTGCAGATTGCTCCTTTAAAAGAAATAGGCTAGTAGGCCTGATGTCAAGTCCTTGTAGTGGTCTTTTGATGCACAATGGGGCAGCAGTGAACACTCAATTAAAACAAGATGGAATAATTAGCTGTCATTGTGTTTAAAACAAGATGGAAGAAGTTGATGTCATTGTGTTTTAAACAAGATGGAATAAGTGGCTGTTGTGTTTTTCATCCATACTCAGATGGTGAGAGAGTTGGAGTAGAGAGTTGGAGGAGAAAGAGTTGGAGAAAAGAGTTGGAGGAGAGAGTTGGAGGAGAGAGTTGGAGAAGAGAGTTGGAGGCGAGAGTTGGAGTAGACAGTTGGAGGAGAGAGTTGGAGTAGAGAGTTGGAAGAGAGAGTTGGAGGAGAGAGTTGGAGGAGAGAGTTGGAGAAGAGAGTTGGAAGAGAGAGTTGGAGGAGAGAGTTGGAGAAGAGAGTTGGAGAAGACAGTTGGAGAAGAGAGTTGGAGGAGAGGGTTGGAGGAGAGAGTTGGAGTAGAGAGTTGGAGAAGAGAGAGTTGGAGGAGAGAGTTGGAGGAGAGAGTTGGAGGCGAGAGTTGGAGTAGAGAGTTGGAGAAGAGAGCTGGAGGAGAGAGTTGGAGTAGAGAGTTGGAGGAGAGAGTTGGAGGAGAGAGTTGGAGGAGAGAGTTGGAGAGAGTTGGAGAAGAGAGTTGGAGGAGTGAGTTGGAGAAGAGAGTTGGAGGAGAGAGTTGGAGAAGAGAGTTGGAGGAGAGAGTTGGAGAAGAGAGTTGGAGGAGAGAGTTGGAGAAGAGAGGCACTGGTGTATTATTTGGTTAAGATTACTTCCATTTTAGGAGGGAAATACCTAACATCCTAACTTGCCAAAATTAACAGACAGAACAGCTTGAAAATCCAATGAGGCTGAAGATAAGGCCCATGCTGAGACTGAGTAATTTATTTACTTATTATGGCAGGCTCTCTTTTAGCCGCCAGAGTATAATGTAAAAGGACTCCAGGTCTTGCAGTTGTTCGATGTGCGTGCCTGTGGCCACAACACCCAAGAGGGCCTGCCTATACACTGGTGAAGGTGTAGACACTAGATACTGATCACGCAATGTTACACTTCTGGGACATACGGTAGTATTAGAGTCAGTAAACTAGAGGAAATACTCAACTATAAAAAAAACGATAGCAATAGAGTCAGTATATTCAAGGAAATACTAAACTTATCATCTAAATTGGCAACATTTTCCTGGAAAACAACAGATGTTATAAAAGTGTATAAAGTATGAGTAGTAGTAGCATGCATTATTAGTCTGCATAAGGTGACCTTGAAAACCCAGCGGTGTGTAGCCTTTAATAATAATAAAGTATAACATTTGATAGAGAAGAGTGGAATAGAGTAGAATAGAGTATAACATTATATAGTAAACTAGAGAATAACAGAATAGAATAGAACATAATGGTTTCACATCTTATTTCACATTTGATTTTCACCCATGTGCTTGAAATTGCCCTGGTATGCATGGGGGACAATGCAATTATACTAGAAACTGTTCTCATCTCAGTTACACTTTGCTGAGTTGTGTTCTCCCCGTCCTCCCTTCTCATCCGCCCATTCTTTACCTCTATTTCCTCCCTCTCCGTACCCCCTTCTTTTCTCTTTTAGAAGCGGGCACCTTGTGATGTGTGTTCACTCCGCCTCTTCCCAGCTGATGCTCGCGTCCTTTCAATTTCTATTCTGAGAGGAAGACTTGAGCAAGAGGGGTTTGCGGGGGTAGCGCAGTTAAAACATCCATGGGTGGTTGTGTGGGTAGTCACCATGATTCTTCAGGCAGTTTAAACGAAAATTCTGACGGAACTGGAGGTAAGAAATGAGTTTCATACCTTCGGGGTGGTTTTTGGTCGATGATTGGTGGTTTTTGGTTACATGCTGACTTCATGCGCCTTGTTCCCCCTTGTGTCTTCCCTTTATTGCAGCCGCCTATAACATCGTGGCGGCCACGTCTATAGCCCCATCCGGCCTCATGCGAATAATAGTTAGCTATTTAGGCAACATTTTATGATCTCGAAAATTCGTACTGTTCCGTGTTAAATGACTGCTTTTGTCTGTTTTGAATAAAGGCGTTTAATGTTGTAGTTAGTCATCCTGTTAGCATGCTAGCTATAGCCATCTTTCTACACAATAAATGTGGGTCACTGTTTGTCTCAGGAATGCAGAACATCACAACGTTACATGCTGTTATAAAATGTTCTAACACAAATTATGCTTTGTTGTGTTCACAGACACATTTTTGCAATCATATAACCTAATTCTGTTTCATTTAATGCGTATTTTCTTGGGGGTCGACATTCTAAAGTGGGGGAGCGTGACATTTTTAATTCGCAGCTGCAGGAGGATGGGGGAGTTGCACCGAAACTTGCTTTAAATAACTAACGGTGGTTCTTGGTTCGTTGACATGTCCAACAATTATACTGTATTCAATAATAACCCAGAGTTGCATATCACATCTCCTTGACGAGCATAATTTAATGGATATTATGTACCCACCGTTTTCATTCCAGTAGTATATAATGTATGTATCCCGTGCTTTGTGAATGAGAAAGACTGGTATTAATATAATGGTTGGCTCTTAACTGCGACCCCTTAGGTGGTTACTTCACACTGTTATTTCCTCACCGCGTCGGGATTTCAGATGTGTAATGTTACAGATGTTGTTGTTATGATTTTAGCTGGTGTGATTCAGTTTGGGTTTGAAGGGTAGGGGCTTGTACATGTACACAAATAAGTCTGTGATAGCTCCTTGCATAGATAACCGGTATTGATCTTCTTCATGTTTACATTGCAGTTATTGCATATGCACACCTAGGCAATGCACATGACAAAATGTACCTTTGTCCCATGTCCCTTGAGGTGGTCCTCCCAATGCAACAGTGTCCCGAGGTCACTGGTATATCACGTTGTTAGGTCTACACACCATTATATTGCTATTACCAGGCAGTGACGTTTGTGTTGTTGTCTCGCCCTGACCGTAGATTGCTTTGTAGGTTTCTATTTTTAGTTTGGTCAGGGTGTGATTTTGGTGGGTATTCTATGTTGTAGGTCTAGGTTTTCTTTTTCTATGTGTTTGGCCTGGTATGGTTCTCAATCAGAGGCAGCTGTCTATCGTTGTCTCTGCTTGAGAGCCATACTTAGGCAGCCTGTTTTCCCACAATGAGGTGTGGGTGATTATTCTCTCGTTCGTGTTTGTTGCTCCTGTCAGAACTGTTCGTTTGTTGTTTTGTTGTTTTTGTTGGTGTATTCATCTGGATGAAAAGTGTCATGGATACGTACCACGCTGCACTTTGGTCTTCCTCTCCTTCCACCAACAAAAATCTTTACAGCTGTAACCAAATGTGGACTGACTGCACATTGCTGAACATGTGTCGAGCTTCTAGAACTCACTCACAAGATTCTACAAAATAACTTAGCTAGCTAGGCCGAGAGAGAACATAGACTTGAAATCACTGGCCACTTTTATACTGGAACACCAGTCACTTTTTTACAATGTTTACATGTTTTGCATTACTCATCTCATATACTGTATTCTATACTATTCTACTGTATCTTAGTCTATGCCGCTCTGACATTACTCATCTCATATACTGTATTCTATACTATTCTACTGTATCTAGGTCTATGCCGCTCTGACATTACTCATCTCATATACTGTATTCTATACTATTCTACTGTATCTAGGTCTATGCCGCTCTGACATTACTCATCTCATATACTGTATTCTATACTATTCTACTGTATCTAGGTCTATGCCGCTCTGACATTACTCATCTCATATACTGTATTCTATACTATTCTACTGTATCTAGGTCTATGCCGCTCTGACATTACTCATCTCATATACTGTATTCTATACTATTCTACTGTATCTAGGTCTATGCCGCTCTGACATTACTCATCTCATATACTGTATTCTATACTATTCTACTGTATCTAGGTCTATGCCGCTCTGACATTACTCATCTCATATACTGTATTCTATACTATTCTACTGTATCTAGGTCTATGCCGCTCTGACATTACTCATCTCATATACTGTATTCTATACTATTCTACTGTATCTAGGTATATGCCGCTCTGACATTACTCATCTCATATACTGTATTCTATACTATTCTACTGTATCTAGGTATATGCCGCTCTGACATTACTCATCTCATATACTGTATTCTATACTATTCTACTGTATCTTAGTCTATGCCGCTCTGACATTACTCATCTCATATACTGTATTCTATACTATTCTACTGTATCTTAGTCTATGCCGCTCTGACATTACTCATCTCATATACTGTATTCTATACTATTCTACTGTATCTAGGTCTATGCCGCTCTGACATTACTCATCTCATATACTGTATTCTATACTATTCTACTGTATCTAGGTCTATGCCGCTCTGACATTACTCATCTCATATACTGTATTCTATACTATTCTACTGTATCTAGGTCTATGCCGCTCTGACATTACTCATCTCATATACTGTATTCTATACTATTCTACTGTATCTAGGTCTATGCCGCTCTGACATTACTCATCTCATATACTGTATTCTATACTATTCTACTGTATCTTAGTCTATGCCGCTCTGACATTACTCATCTCATATACTGTATTCTATACTATTCTACTGTATCTAGGTCTATGCCGCTCTGACATTACTCATCTCATATACTGTATTCTATACTATTCTACTGTATCTAGGTCTATGCCGCTCTGACATTACTCATCTCATATACTGTATTCTATACTATTCTACTGTATCTAGGTCTATGCCGCTCTGACATTACTCATCTCATATACTGTATTCTATACTATTCTACTGTATCTAGGTCTATGCCGCTCTGACATTACTCATCTCATACACTGTATTCTATACTATTCTACTGTATCTAGGTCTATGCCGCTCTGACATTACTCATCTCATATACTGTATTCTATACTATTCTACTGTATCTAGGTCTATGCCGCTCTGACAATACTCATCTCATACACTGTATTCTATACTATTCTACTGTATCTAGGTCTATGCCGCTCTGACATTACTCATCTCATATACTGTATTCTATACTATTCTACTGTATCTTAGTCTATGCCGCTCTGACATTACTCATCTCATATACTGTATTCTATACTATTCTACTGTATCTAGGTCTATGCCGCTCTGACATTACTCATCTCATATACTGTATTCTATACTATTCTACTGTATCTAGGTCTATGCCGCTCTGACATTACTCATCTCATATACTGTATTCTATACTATTCTACTGTATCTAGGTCTATGCCGCTCTGACATTACTCATCTCATATACTGTATTCTATACTATTCTACTGTATCTAGGTCTATGCCGCTCTGACATTACTCATCTCATATACTGTATTCTATACTATTCTACTGTATCTTAGTCTATGCCGCTCTGACATTACTCATCTCATATACTGTATTCTATACTATTCTACTGTATCTAGGTCTATGCCGCTCTGACATTACTCATCTCATATACTGTATTCTATACTATTCTACTGTATCTTAGTCTATGCCGCTCTGACATTACTCATCTCATATACTGTATTCTATACTATTCTACTGTATCTAGGTCTATGCCGCTCTGACATTACTCATCTCATATACTGTATTCTATACTATTCTACTGTATCTAGGTCTATGCCGCTCTGACATTACTCATCTCATATACTGTATTCTATACTATTCTACTGTATCTAGGTCTATGCCGCTCTGACATTACTCATCTCATATACTGTATTCTATACTATTCTACTGTATCTAGGTCTATGCCGCTCTGACATTACTCATCTCATATACTGTATTCTATACTATTCTACTGTATCTAGGTCTATGCCGCTCTGACATTACTCATCTCATACACTGTATTCTATACTATTCTACTGTATCTAGGTCTATGCCGCTCTGCCATTACTCATCTCATATACTGTATTCTATACTATTCTACTGTATCTAGGTCTATGCCGCTCTGACAATACTCATCTCATACACTGTATTCTATACTATTCTACTGTATCTAGGTCTATGCCGCTCTGACATTACTCATCTCATATACTGTATTCTATACTATTCTACTGTATCTTAGTCTATGCCGCTCTGACATTACTCATCTCATATACTGTATTCTATACTATTCTACTGTATCTAGGTCTATGCCGCTCTGACATTACTCATCTCATATACTGTATTCTATACTATTCTACTGTATCTAGGTCTATGCCGCTCTGACATTACTCATCTCATATACTGTATTCTATACTATTCTACTGTATCTAGGTCTATGCCGCTCTGACATTACTCATCTCATATACTGTATTCTATACTATTCTACTGTATCTAGGTCTATGCCGCTCTGACATTACTCATCTCATATACTGTATTCTATACTATTCTACTGTATCTTAGTCTATGCCGCTCTGACATTACTCATCTCATATACTGTATTCTATACTATTCTACTGTATCTTAGTCTATGCCGCTCTGACATTACTCATCTCATATACTGTATTCTATACTATTCTACTGTATCTTAGTCTATGCCGCTCTGACATTACTCATCTCATATACTGTATTCTATACTATTCTACTGTATCTAGGTCTATGCCGCTCTGACATTACTCATCTCATATACTGTATTCTATACTATTCTACTGTATCTAGGTCAATGCCGCTCTGACATTGCTCTTCCAAATATTTATATATTCTTAATTCCATTCCTTTATTTTAGATTTGTGTTTATTGTGTGTATTGTTGTGAAACTGTTAGATATTACTGCACAGTTGGACCTAGAAACACAAGAATTTCACTACACCCGCAATAACATCTGCTAAACACGTGTATGTGACAACTAAAATGTGATTTGATTCCTCCAGGGAGCGGCTAGTTATTACACTCATTTTGTCTCAGTGGTTTTTGACTTTTCACACGAGAGTAACGCCAGCAGACTGTAGCTCAGGAGAAAGTATCAGCTTATAAGTATTTTGGACATGCATTGTTACCTTGACTCTCAGCCATTGCCTGTTACTGAGCAAGAGAGTACTGCTTTGATGAAGGTTTCAATGTATTTCAATCTTCCCTTGTATTAATGGGCATTACGAGTCTTTTCAGTGAGAGATCTTTTGGCTCGTCTCACCTAAATTAGCCATTCATTTGGCACCCAAATGTCTCTTTCGTTCAGTAGTGCCTAAAGGGATGCTATCGTGCCTATAGACTTCCAGTCGTCAGCTGGGCTAGACAATCTGGACCCTCCATTTCTAAAATTATCCGCCGCCATTGTTGCAACCTCTATTACCAGCCTGTTCAACCTCTCTTTCATATCGTCTGAGATCCCTAAAGATTCGAAAACTGCCGCGGTCATCCCCCCCTCTTGAAAGGGGGAGACACTCTAGACCTAAACTGTTACAGACTTATATCTATCCTGCCAATTCAATTCTCAGGCCGACTCTTTTCTCTGTATGTATCAAGGATGTCTCTCTTGCTGCTGGTAATTCTCTGATCCACCTCTACGCAGACGACACCATTCTGTATACATATGGCCCTTCTTTGGACACTGTGTTAAACAAACCTCCAGATGAGCTTCAATGCCATTCAACACTCCTTCCGTGGCCTCCAACTGCTCTTAAGTGCAAGTAAAACTAAATGCATGCTCTTCAACCGATCGCTGCCCTCGCTCGCCCAACTAGCATCACTCCTCTGGAAGGTTCTGACTTAGAATATGTGGACAACTACAAATACCTAGGTGTATATCTTGAACCAAATACAATACCTTTAGTTTTAGAAATGTTCAACACCAATTTGTTCATATCAGCCCACTCATACACCATTCTTAGTTCACTGCTCAGTACATCTGTTAGCTCATTACATTCTGATGCTGCGCTATACATTGTAGAGTCATCAGCATACATGCCCACTCTTGCTTTGTTCATTACTGAAGGTTAATCATTAGTAAAGATAGAGTAGAGAAGTGGGCCTAGGCAGCTTTCTTGAGGAACACCACAGTGTATATCTTTACTGCTTGAAAAGCTACCATTAAAGAACACTTTTTGCCTTCTCCTGGATAGATAGCTTTCCATCCAGCATAGAGCTGCAGACTTAAAACCATAACATTTGAGTTGACCTAGTAACAGTTCATGATATATTATATCAAAAGCAGCACTGAAATCTGGCAACACTGCACCAGCTAACTTCCTGTCATCCATACTCTTTAACCAATCATCTGTCATTTGTGCAAAGGACGTACTCGTAGAATGCCCTTCTTTGTATGCATACCGGAAACCTGTTATCAGATCATTATATGAGAAATAATCCTTGATTTTTACAGATACAATTTTTTCCAATAATTTACTTAACACAGGCAGAAAGTTTATAGGATGACCATTAGGACCAGTGAATGCAGATTTTTTTTAATACTTAGGTAGTGGAATAACCTTTGACTCTTTCCAGACTTCTGGGCACACCCCATACATCAAGCACTTATTACAAATATGAGAGATTAGGGTAAATATTTGGTTAGCTGTAACTCTTTTGGCATCAAGATTATATGAACCAGGTGACTTGTCATCCAAAAGAGACAACAGCATCCTTTCTACCGCTTCCCTTTCTACTTCATGAAATTTGAACATGCATTTCCTCTCCTTCATGATCCAGTCTTTTATAAGGGTATACTGTATATTTCCCTATTTTCATCAGATACCTTATCCAACATTTAACAAATTATATCAAGATATTTCACATCAGCACTAGGTGGCCTATAGCAGGAACCAACTAGTATAGGTTTCAAATGTGGTATATACACCTGTACCCATAGCGCCTCTAATCCATTCAACATTACATCCTTACGTGGTTTTGCTGGAATATGATTCTGGATGTAACCTGCAGCTCCACCTCCATATCTATTTCTGTCTCCATGTATAGAGATCTCAGCATCCTCAATAGAAGAGTCCATGTGAGTCTGATATTGCCAATACATGAATATTGTTTTGACTGTACTAGACAACATATTTCATGAATTTGGTTCCTTGAGCTGCATATATTCAAGTGAGCAATTAACAGACCTTTCTTTGGTAGATTTACAGTATTTATGAATAAACATGAATCAGCAGTTGGAATCTGAGAGAGAGATACTCAGTCAGTGTGTGTGTGTGTGTGTGGGGGGGGGGGGGGGGGGGGGGGGCTGGACACACCCTCAGCCCTCAAATTAAGTGGACACTTCTGATGACGTATCATGAAGTCTAACGAGTTTACACTTGCAGGGCGAGGGAGGAAGGAATTCATTTTAAATTGACCGCCCTTGCCCGGAAATTCGTCACTCGTTCGTCCCACGACGTTTGTGTTGTCAGCCACCGGTAGCTTGTGGGTGCGTTATATGCTCTACAGTCAATTAAGATTGCATGTCTACTTATATTGACAATATCATTATTAATATACGCCTACTGTATGATAGCTAGCAAATTAATTAGCTAAATAACGTTAGCCTGCCTAGCTGGAACTTCTGAAGGAGGAAAATATTTTAGTTCTACAATTTCCAAAAGCTAACCAAACAAACATAATTACCTTTCCGAGACGTGTTTATCCTGTTATGTGCATTAGTAACACAATTTCAAACTTATTTACATTCGTTTTTACTTACACTTGTATGTTGACTTCTCTATATTGATGTTGAGGTTTTAAGTTTCTGCTGACTTTTCTTAGCGGATGTACAATCGTCGCAAATTTAATTATGGGGTGTTTCAAGCTTCGAAGTGAACATAGTTGTACACTCGCAAACTGGATCATCAAACGAGGGCTGAGGGGCTTATGTTGCGAACTTCCATTGGCTAATCGTTTGGACCGACGGCCAAGATGGTGGACGGGGATTCCCCCAATAAGGCGAGGGTAAGTGGAGGAGGGTGTGTCTTTTATGAGTTTGAAACGCAGCCATCACATCTATTTTTTGTGTGTGCTAGGTAGTGTTGGCTAGCGCTAGTCAGCTGTACCTGTGCCAAAACAACAGTATTTTTTTGTTCATCCTATAGCTTGTTCTCCTTCTTTTTAAATAGTCAACCAACATGTTTTCAGCACTTTTATATCTTTGACTAATCAAAACTAATTTTCTCATGTCTCTGCAGCAGACATATAGTGAGAAAAAGGAATAAAATCGCAGTATCGAATCGCAATACATATAGAATTGTTAGAATCGCAATACATATTGTAGTGGCACCTAATAATATTGTAACGAGGTCCCTGGCAATTCCCAGCCCTAGTGAAAATGTCCAAGAAAATGTCACTAAGAGGGCTATAGGCCTAGCTACAGTGGCTTGCGAAAGTATTCACCCCCCTTGGCATTTTCCTTATTTTGTTGCCTTACAACCTGGAATTAAAATATATTTTTTGGGGGGTTTGTATCATTTGATTTGCACAACATGCCTTTGAAGATGCAACATATTTTTTATTGTGAAACAAACACGAAATAAGACAAAAAAAACAACTTGAGCGTACATAACTATTCACCCCCCAAAGTCAATACTTTGTAGAGCCACCTTTTGCAGCAATTACAGCTGCAAGTCTCTTGGGGTATGTCTCTATAAGCTTGGCACATCTAGCCACTGGGATTTTTGCCCATTCTTCAAGGCAAAACTGATCCAGCTCCTTCAAGTTGGATGTGTTCCGCTTGTGTACAGCAATCTTTACCACAGATTCTCTTATTTTTTTAATTTTACCCCTTTTTCTCCCCAATTTCATGGTATCCAATTGTTGTACTATCTACTATCTTGTCTCATTGCTACAACTCCCGTACGGGCTCGGGAGAGACGAAGGTTGAATGTCATGCGTTCTCCGATACACAACCCAACCAGCCGTACTGCTTCTTAACACAGCGCGCATCCAACCCGCATCCAATGTGTCGGAGGCTACACCGTGCACCTGGCAACCTTGGCTTGTGCGCACTGCGCCCGGCCCCCCACAGGAGTCGCTGGTGCGCGATGAGACAAGGAGATCCCTACCGACCAATCCCTCCCTAACCCGGACGACGCTAGGCCAATTGTGCGTCGCCCCACGGACCTCCCGGTCGCGGCCGGTTACGACAGAGCCTGGGCGCGAACCCAGGGACTCTGATGGCACAGCTGGCGCTGCAATACAGCGCCCTTAACCACTGCGCCACCCGGGAGGCCCCTACCACAGATTCTCAATTGGATTGAGGCCATTCCAAGATATTTAAATGTTTCCACTTAAACCGCTCGAGTGTTGTTTTAGCAGTAGGTCATTGTCCTGCTGGAAGGTGAACCTCCGTTCCAGTCTCAAATCTCTGGAAGACTGAAACAGGTTTCCCTCAAGACTTTCTCTGTATTTAGCGCCATCCATCATTCCTTCAATTCTGACCAGTTTCCCAGTCCCTGCGGATGAAAAACATCCCCACAGCATGATGCTGCCACCACCATGCTTCGCTGTGGGGATGGTGTTCACAGGGTGATGGGAGGTGTTGGGTTTTCCCCAGACATAGCGTTTTCCTTGATGGCCATAAAGCTACATTTTAGTCTCATCTGACCAGAGTACCTCATTCCATATGTTTGGGGAGTCTCCCACATGCCTTTTGGCGAACACCAAATGTTTTTGCTTATTTTTTTCTGGCCATTCTTCCATAAAGCCCAGCTCTGTGGAGTGTTTTAGCTTAAAGTGGTCCTATGGACAGATAACCCTGAAGGAGCTACAAAGCTATCTTTGGTCTCTTTGTTGCCTCTCTGATTAACTCCCTCCTTTCCCGGTCCGTGAGTTGTGGTGGGCGGCCCTCTCTTTGCAGGTTTGTTATTAATGGATTTAATGGTGCTCTGTGGGATGTTCAAAGTTTTTGATATTTTTTTTATAACCCAACCCTGATCTGTACTTCTCCACAACTTTGTCCCTGACCTGTTTGGAGACCTCCTTAGTCTTCATAGTGCCGCTTGCTTGGTGTTGCCCCTTGCTTAGTGGTGTTGCAGACTCTGGGGCATTTCAGATGTATATATACTGAGATCATGTGACAGATCATGTGACACTTAGATTGCACACAGGTGGACTTTATTTAACTCATTATGTGACTCCCGAAGGTAATTGGTTGCACCAGATCTTATTTAGGGGCTTCATAGCAAAGGGGGTGAATACATATGCACGGATCACTTTTCCGTTTTTTATTTTGTGTATGTCCATTACATGAAATCCAAATAAAAATATATTTAAATTACAGGTTGTAATGCATCAAAATAGGAAAAACGCCAAGGGGGATGAATACTTTTGCAAGGCACTGTATTGGAACATCTCATCCTGTCCATTAATGTCAGTGAACACTTAAAGGCCCAAAGCCTTGCAGCCATCTTGATTCTGGCATTCAGGTGGAGAGTAATGGTCACCAGGCAGCTCCCATCAAACCTCAATGGCTTTTATCTATCTCACTTCAAATACAACGTAACCTTTATGTTCAACCTTACAGTGGCGTTGCAGACTCTGGGGCCTTTCAGAACAGGTGTATATATACTGAGATCATGTGACAGATCATGTGACACTTAGATTGCACACAGGTGGACTTTATTTAACTAATTATGTGACTCCTGAAGGTAATTGGTTGCACCAGATCTTATTTAGGGGCATCATAGCAAAGGGGGTGAATACATATGCACATAAAAAACAAAAAACAAGAGCCTCTCCCTCAGCGGTTGTTTGTGCTTGCGAACAACATGGATAATAAGATATTGGAGTAGCCTGTCTGTTGTGTTAACTTCACAACTGTCAGAGTTATTGATGTGCCTGTGCTATTATTTATTTTTAAAAAAGGAAAGCAATACTACGGTTTCTTAATGTATCTAAATTCCAACTAACACCAATTTCCTTTTATTCAATGGCCTTAGCACTTATAAATGCTTTTTACTGTAAGCCATTTAAACCATTACATTTCCAACTGAGGAATACAAATATTTAGTTGAATAATATTCTCCATTCGTTCATCCCCAAATTCATTACAGCTTTCCTACTTGCTCCGCTTTGCCCTCAAGTCACTGATCCCATTAGAGGAAGAATTATCTTCAAAATTGCCTCCTCATTTGCCGTTGACCCTGGCCCCCCTTCCTCAGGCGCTTCACTGGAAAGAGCCATGCGACAGGACAGAACAAATCCAGGATCAGCTGATGCATGGCACATCCCAGTGACCCCACAGTTGTATGCCAGCCAGTGTCTCCTTCTCCTAGCGAGTCATAATGTCTGCCCTCAGCAGCAGCAGCAGGCTGATAGGGCCCACCTTCACAGACAGGCCCTGTGTCACAGTTCACACTACTGTTGAGGAGCTCAGGTTGGCAGAGCAAGGCACCCAGGTGTGTGTGTGTCCGTGGGGGTACTGTGTGTGTGTTGGGAGGTGAAACCAGAAACACATGCCTGTGCTGCATAATGCAGTGTGTGAGATCTCAGACCTCCTCCTCACGACATCCCTGCCTCACCTGTCCGGCCCTGTTGCCATGGCGATTAGAGATGGGGGGGTGGGGTTTGTGACACAGGGTTGTTAACTCATTCACTCACCCTCGAGGATGAAAAAAACAACACTGGATTGGTGACGATGGAGTTCCTACCTAATGTCTTACACCAATCCAATGCTTTGAAATTCTTGAATGAATGCACATTTTGGGGAGAATTTGAATTGAGCTTTAGTCAAATGGAGCCAATGGTGAGTGACCGTATCCTGTATGTAACAGCCAAACACAGCCCTAAGCTGACTGACTCTACTTCACTGGCTGGCAAGCTTACTGCCATGTTCGACCTCAGATGTACACTCCGATCTGTGCCTTGCAGTTGGAGTTTGTGTCATTTGACACGTGTCATGTGACCTGTGTACATGTGTATGGACACAGCCGGTGAAAGAGAACACTGCTGTATTTGCAATCTCACTCGGCTCTCTTGCACAGACAATGACAGCAGCCATTATAACTGATCCTAATGATCAGTGGTCAGGGAGACTAAGAGGACACAAACCACTCAAGATCCTATTTTAGTGTCAGCATGACCCACAGCAGCTAAGTCCAGACCAGAGTCATATACTATAGAGGTCTCAACCTATGGATATAGAAGAATCACATACTTTGTATTAGGTGTATCTCAGTTTGTGTCAGTCATTTCCTGAGTCCTGAGGTTTTCCTATCACTATAGGCCTGGTTTCTTCTGGTCAGGTTCAGGAATAACTCCGGTCCCTTGTCATTTCTCCATGTAGTAGGTCTCTATCAGTGGGACTCGGTCCCCTGCTGCTGTCCCCTGCTGCTGTCCTCTGCTGCTGTCCTCTGCTGCTGTCCTGTACTTGTTGTAGTAGTAGTAGTAGGCTTAATGGTTGTAGTTGTAGTAGTAGTAGGCTTAATGGTTGTAGTAGTAGTAGTAGTAGGCTTAATGGTTGTAGTAGTAGTTGTAGTAGTCGTAGGCTTAATGGTTGTAGTAGTAGTAGTAGTAGTAGCAGGCTTAATGGTTCTAGTAGTAGTTGTAGTAGTAGCAGGCTTAATGGTTCTAGTAGTAGTTGTAGTAGTAGCAGGCTTAATGGTTCTAGTAGTAGTTGTAGTAGTAGCAGGCTTAATGGTTGTAGTAGTAGTTGTAGTAGTAGCAGGCTTAATGGTTCTAGTAGTAGTTGTAGTAGTAGCAGGCTTAATGGTTCTAGTAGTAGTTGTAGTAGTAGCAGGCTTAATGGTTGTAGTAGTAGTTGTTGTAGTAGCAGGCTTAATGGTTGTAGTAGTAGTTGTAGTAGTAGCAGGCTTAATGGTTGTAGTAGTAGTTGTAGTAGTAGCAGGCTTAATGGTTGTAGTAGTAGCAGGCCTAATGGTTCTAGTAGTAGTTGTAGTAGTAGCAGGCTTAATGGTTGTAGTAGTAGTTGTAGTAGTAGCAGGCTTAATGGTTCTAATTGTAGTAGTAGCAGGCTTAATGGTTGTAGTAGTAGCAGGCCTAATGGTTCTAGTTGTAGTTGTAGTAGTAGCAGGCCTAATGGTTCTAGTAGTAGTAGTAGCAGGCTTAATGGTTCTAGTAGTAGTTGTAGTAGTAGCAGGCCTAATGGTTCTAGTAGTAGTAGTAGCAGGCTTAATGGTTCTAGTAGTAGTTGTAGTAGTAGCAGACCTAATGGTTGTAGTAGTAGTTGTAGTAGTAGCAGGCTTAATGGTTGTAGTAGTAGTTGTAGTAGTAGCAGACCTAATGGTTGTAGTAGTAGTTGTAGTAGTAGAAGGCCTAATGGTTCTAGTAGTAGTAGTAGCAGGCTTAATGGTTGTAGTAGTAGTTGTAGTAGTAGCAGGCTTAATGGTTCTAGTGGTAGTTGTAGTAGTAGCAGGCTTAATGGTTGTAGTAGTAGTTGTAGTAGTAGCAGGCTTAATGGTTGTAGTAGTAGTTGTAGTAGTAGCAGGCTTAATGGTTGTAGTAGTAGTTGTAGTAGTAGCAGACCTAATGATTGTAGTAGTAGTTGTAGTAGTAGAAGGCCTAATGGTTCTAGTAGTAGTTGTAGTAGTAGCAGGCTTAATGGTTGTAGTGGTAGTTGTAGTAGTAGAAGGCCTAATGGTTGTAGTAATAGTTGTAGTAGTAGAAGGCCTAATGGTTCTAGTAGTAGTTGTAGTAGTAGCAGGCCTAATGGTTCTAGTAGTAGTAGTAGCAAGCTTAATGGTTGTAGTAGTAGCAGGCCTAATGGTTCTAGTAGTAGTAGTAGCAGGCCTAATGGTTCTAGTAGTAGAAGTAGTAGTAGCAGGCTTAATGGCTGTAGTAGTAGCAGGCCTAATGGTTCTAGTAGTAGTTGTAGTAGTAGCAGGCTTAATGGTTGTAGTAGTAGTTGTAGTAGTAGCAGGCTTAATGGTTGTAGTAGTAGTAGTAGTAGTAGCAGGCTTAATGGTTGTAGTAGTAGTTGTAGTAGTAGCAGGCCTAATGGTTCTAGTAGTAGTAGTAGCAGGCCTAATGGTTGTAGTAGTAGTTGTAGTAGTAGCAGGCCTAATGGTTGTAGTAGTAGTAGTAGTAGTAGCAGGCTTAATGGTTGTAGTAGTAGTTGTAGTAGTAGCAGACCTAATGGTTGTAGTAGTAGTTGTAGTAGTAGCGGCTTAATGGTTGTAGTAGTAGTAGTAGTAGCAGGCTTAATGGTTGTAGTAGTAGTTGTAGTAGTAGCAGGCTTAATAGTTGTAGTAGTAGTTGTAGTAGTAGCGGCTTAATGGTTGTAGTAGTAGTAGTAGCAGGCTTAATGGTTGTAGTAGTAGTTGTAGTAGTAGCGGCTTAATGGTTGTAGTAGTAGCAGGCCTAATGGTTCTAGTAGTAGTAGTAGCAGGCTTAATGGTTGTAGTAGTAGCAGGCCTAATGGTTCTAGTAGTAGTAGTAGCAGGCTTAATGGTTGTAGTAGTAGTTGTAGTAGTAGCAGGCTTAATGGTTCTAGTAGTAGTTGTAGTAGTAGCAGGCTTAATGGTTGTAGTAGTAGTTGTAGTAGTAGCAGGCTTAATGGTTGTAGTATTAGTAGTAGTAGTAGCAGGCTTAATGGTTGTAGTAGTAGTTGTAGTAGTAGCAGGCCTAATGGTTGTAGTAGTAGTAGTAGCAGGCTTAATGGTTGTAGTAGTAGTTGTAGTAGTAGCAGGCCTAATGGTTGTAGTAGTAGTAGTAGCAGGCTTAATGGTTGTAGTAGTAGCAGGCTTAATGGTTGTAGTAGTAGCAGGCTTAATGGTTGTAGTAGTAGTAGTAGTAGTAGTAGCAGGCTTAATGGTTGTAGTAGTAAGTGTAGTAGTAGCAGGCTTAATGGTTGTAGTAGTAGTAGTAGCAGGCCTAATGGTTGTAGTAGTAGTAGTAGCAGGCTTAATGGTTGTAGTAGTAGTTGTAGTAGTAGCAAGCCTAATGGTTGTAGTAGTAGTAGTAGCAGGCTTAATGGTTGTAGTAGTAGTTGTAGTAGTAGCAGACCTAATGGTTCTAGTAGTAGAAGTAGTAGTAGCAGGCTTAATGGTTGTAGTAGTAGCAGGCTTAATGATTCTAGTAGTAGTTGTAGTAGTAGCAGGCTTAATGGTTCTAGTAGTAGAAGTAGTAGTAGCATGCTTAATGGTTGTAGTAGTAGCAGGCTTAATGGTTCTAGTAGTAGCAGGCCTAATGGTTCTAGTAGTAGCAGGCTTAATGGTTGTAGTAGTAGTTGTAGTAGTAGCAGGCTTAATGGTTGTAGTAGTAGTTGTAGTAGTAGAAGGCTTAATGGTTGTAGTAGTAGCAGGCCTAATGGTTCTAGTAGTAGTAGTAGCAGGCTTAATGGTTGTAGTAGTAGCAGGCCTAATGGTTGTAGTAGTAGTTGTAGTAGTAGCAGGCTTAATGGTTGTAGTAGTAGTTGTAGTAGTAGCAGGCTTAATGGTTGTAGTAGTAGTTGTAGTAGTAGCAGGCTTAATGGTTGTAGTAGTAGTTGTAGTAGTAGCAGACCTAATGGTTCTAGTAGTAGAAGTAGTAGTAGCAGGCTTAATGGTTGTAGTAGTAGCAGGCTTAATGATTCTAGTAGTAGTTGTAGTAGTAGCAGGCTTAATGGTTCTAGTAGTAGAAGTAGTAGTAGCAGGCTTAATGGTTGTAGTAGTAGCAGGCTTAATGGTTCTAGTAGTAGCAGGCCTAATGGTTCTAGTAGTAGCAGGCTTAATGGTTGTAGTAGTAGTTGTAGTAGTAGCAGGCTTAATGGTTGTAGTAGTAGTTGTAGTAGTAGAAGGCTTAATGGTTGTAGTAGTAGCAGGCCTAATGGTTCTAGTAGTAGTAGTAGCAGGCTTAATGGTTGTAGTAGTAGCAGGCCTAATGGTTGTAGTAGTAGTTGTAGTAGTAGCAGGCTTAATGGTTGTAGTAGTAGTTGTAGTAGTAGCAGGCTTAATGGTTGTAGTAGTAGTTGTAGTAGTAGCAGGCTTAATGGTTGTAGTAGTAGTTGTAGTAGTAGCAGACCTAATGGTTGTAGTAGTAGTTGTAGTAGTAGAAGGCTTAATGGTTGTAGTAGTAGCAGGCCTAATGGTTGTAGTAGTAGTAGTAGTAGTAGCAGGCTTAATGGTTGTAGTAGTAGTAGTAGTAGTAGCAGGCTTAATGGTTCTAGTAGTAGAAGTAGTAGTAGCAGGCTTAATGGTTGTAGTAGTAGCAGGCTTAATGGTTCTAGTAGTAGCAGGCCTAATGGTTCTAGTAGTAGCAGGCTTAATGGTTGTAGTAGTAGTTGTAGTAGTAGCAGGCTTAATGGTTGTAGTAGTAGTTGTAGTAGTAGAAGGCTTAATGGTTGTAGTAGTAGCAGGCCTAATGGTTCTAGTAGTAGTAGTAGCAGGCTTAATGGTTGTAGTAGTAGCAGGCCTAATGGTTGTAGTAGTAGTTGTAGTAGTAGCAGGCGTAATGGTTGTAGTAGTAGTTGTAGTAGTAGCAGGCTTAATGGTTGTAGTAGTAGTTGTAGTAGTAGCAGGCTTAATGGTTGTAGTAGTAGTTGTAGTAGTAGCAGACCTAATGGTTCTAGTAGTAGAAGTAGTAGTAGCAGGCTTAATGGTTGTAGTAGTAGCAGGCTTAATGATTCTAGTAGTAGTTGTAGTAGTAGCAGGCTTAATGGTTCTAGTAGTAGAAGTAGTAGTAGCAGGCTTAATGGTTGTAGTAGTAGCAGGCTTAATGGTTCTAGTAGTAGCAGGCCTAATGGTTCTAGTAGTAGCAGGCTTAATGGTTGTAGTAGTAGTTGTAGTAGTAGCAGGCTTAATGGTTGTAGTAGTAGTTGTAGTAGTAGAAGGCTTAATGGTTGTAGTAGTAGCAGGCCTAATGGTTCTAGTAGTAGTAGTAGCAGGCTTAATGGTTGTAGTAGTAGCAGGCCTAATGGTTGTAGTAGTAGTTGTAGTAGTAGCAGGCTTAATGGTTGTAGTAGTAGTTGTAGTAGTAGCAGGCTTAATGGTTGTAGTAGTAGTTGTAGTAGTAGCAGGCTTAATGGTTGTAGTAGTAGTTGTAGTAGTAGCAGGCTTAATGGTTCTAGTAGTAGTTGTAGTAGTAGCAGGCTTAATGGTTGTAGTAGTAGTTGTAGTAGTAGCAGGCTTAATGGTTCTAGTAGTAGTTGTAGTAGTAGCAGGCTTAATGGTTCTAGTAGTAGTTGTAGTAGTAGCAGGCTTAATGGTTGTAGTAGTAGTTGTTGTAGTAGCAGGCTTAATGGTTGTAGTAGTAGTTGTAGTAGTAGCAGGCTTAATGGTTGTAGTAGTAGTTGTAGTAGTAGCAGGCTTAATGGTTGTAGTAGTAGCAGGCCTAATGGTTCTAGTAGTAGTTGTAGTAGTAGCAGGCTTAATGGTTGTAGTAGTAGTTGTAGTAGTAGCAGGCTTAATGGTTCTAATTGTAGTAGTAGCAGGCTTAATGGTTGTAGTAGTAGCAGGCCTAATGGTTCTAGTTGTAGTTGTAGTAGTAGCAGGCCTAATGGTTCTAGTAGTAGTAGTAGCAGGCTTAATGGTTCTAGTAGTAGTTGTAGTAGTAGCAGGCCTAATGGTTCTAGTAGTAGTAGTAGCAGGCTTAATGGTTCTAGTAGTAGTTGTAGTAGTAGCAGACCTAATGGTTGTAGTAGTAGTTGTAGTAGTAGCAGGCTTAATGGTTGTAGTAGTAGTTGTAGTAGTAGCAGACCTAATGGTTGTAGTAGTAGTTGTAGTAGTAGAAGGCCTAATGGTTCTAGTAGTAGTAGTAGCAGGCTTAATGGTTGTAGTAGTAGTTGTAGTAGTAGCAGGCTTAATGGTTCTAGTGGTAGTTGTAGTAGTAGCAGGCTTAATGGTTGTAGTAGTAGTTGTAGTAGTAGCAGGCTTAATGGTTGTAGTAGTAGTTGTAGTAGTAGCAGGCTTAATGGTTGTAGTAGTAGTTGTAGTAGTAGCAGACCTAATGATTGTAGTAGTAGTTGTAGTAGTAGAAGGCCTAATGGTTCTAGTAGTAGTTGTAGTAGTAGCAGGCTTAATGGTTGTAGTGGTAGTTGTAGTAGTAGAAGGCCTAATGGTTGTAGTAATAGTTGTAGTAGTAGAAGGCCTAATGGTTCTAGTAGTAGTTGTAGTAGTAGCAGGCCTAATGGTTCTAGTAGTAGTAGTAGCAAGCTTAATGGTTGTAGTAGTAGCAGGCCTAATGGTTCTAGTAGTAGTAGTAGCAGGCCTAATGGTTCTAGTAGTAGAAGTAGTAGTAGCAGGCTTAATGGCTGTAGTAGTAGCAGGCCTAATGGTTCTAGTAGTAGTTGTAGTAGTAGCAGGCTTAATGGTTGTAGTAGTAGTAGTAGTAGTAGCAGGCTTAATGGTTGTAGTAGTAGTTGTAGTAGTAGCAGGCCTAATGGTTCTAGTAGTAGTAGTAGCAGGCCTAATGGTTGTAGTACTAGTTGTAGTAGTAGCAGGCCTAATGGTTGTAGTAGTAGTAGTAGTAGTAGCAGGCTTAATGGTTGTAGTAGTAGTTGTAGTAGTAGCAGACCTAATGGTTGTAGTAGTAGTTGTAGTAGTAGCGGCTTAATGGTTGTAGTAGTAGTAGTAGTAGCAGGCTTAATGGTTGTAGTAGTAGTTGTAGTAGTAGCAGGCTTAATAGTTGTAGTAGTAGTTGTAGTAGTAGCGGCTTAATGGTTGTAGTAGTAGTAGTAGCAGGCTTAATGGTTGTAGTAGTAGTTGTAGTAGTAGCGGCTTAATGGTTGTAGTAGTAGCAGGCCTAATGGTTCTAGTAGTAGTAGTAGCAGGCTTAATGGTTGTAGTAGTAGCAGGCCTAATGGTTCTAGTAGTAGTAGTAGCAGGCTTAATGGTTGTAGTAGTAGTTGTAGTAGTAGCAGGCTTAATGGTTCTAGTAGTAGTTGTAGTAGTAGCAGGCTTAATGGTTGTAGTAGTAGTTGTAGTAGTAGCAGGCTTAATGGTTGTAGTATTAGTAGTAGTAGTAGCAGGCTTAATGGTTGTAGTAGTAGTTGTAGTAGTAGCAGGCCTAATGGTTGTAGTAGTAGTAGTAGCAGGCTTAATGGTTGTAGTAGTAGTTGTAGTAGTAGCAGGCCTAATGGTTGTAGTAGTAGTAGTAGCAGGCTTAATGGTTGTAGTAGTAGCAGGCTTAATGGTTGTAGTAGTAGCAGGCTTAATGGTTGTAGTAGTAGTAGTAGTAGTAGTAGCAGGCTTAATGGTTGTAGTAGTAAGTGTAGTAGTAGCAGGCTTAATGGTTGTAGTAGTAGTAGTAGCAGGCCTAATGGTTGTAGTAGTAGTAGTAGCAGGCTTAATGGTTGTAGTAGTAGTTGTAGTAGTAGCAAGCCTAATGGTTGTAGTAGTAGTAGTAGCAGGCTTAATGGTTGTAGTAGTAGTTGTAGTAGTAGCAGACCTAATGGTTCTAGTAGTAGAAGTAGTAGTAGCAGGCTTAATGGTTGTAGTAGTAGCAGGCTTAATGATTCTAGTAGTAGTTGTAGTAGTAGCAGGCTTAATGGTTCTAGTAGTAGAAGTAGTAGTAGCATGCTTAATGGTTGTAGTAGTAGCAGGCTTAATGGTTCTAGTAGTAGCAGGCCTAATGGTTCTAGTAGTAGCAGGCTTAATGGTTGTAGTAGTAGTTGTAGTAGTAGCAGGCTTAATGGTTGTAGTAGTAGTTGTAGTAGTAGAAGGCTTAATGGTTGTAGTAGTAGCAGGCCTAATGGTTCTAGTAGTAGTAGTAGCAGGCTTAATGGTTGTAGTAGTAGCAGGCCTAATGGTTGTAGTAGTAGTTGTAGTAGTAGCAGGCTTAATGGTTGTAGTAGTAGTTGTAGTAGTAGCAGGCTTAATGGTTGTAGTAGTAGTTGTAGTAGTAGCAGGCTTAATGGTTGTAGTAGTAGTTGTAGTAGTAGCAGACCTAATGGTTCTAGTAGTAGAAGTAGTAGTAGCAGGCTTAATGGTTGTAGTAGTAGCAGGCTTAATGATTCTAGTAGTAGTTGTAGTAGTAGCAGGCTTAATGGTTCTAGTAGTAGAAGTAGTAGTAGCAGGCTTAATGGTTGTAGTAGTAGCAGGCTTAATGGTTCTAGTAGTAGCAGGCCTAATGGTTCTAGTAGTAGCAGGCTTAATGGTTGTAGTAGTAGTTGTAGTAGTAGCAGGCTTAATGGTTGTAGTAGTAGTTGTAGTAGTAGAAGGCTTAATGGTTGTAGTAGTAGCAGGCCTAATGGTTCTAGTAGTAGTAGTAGCAGGCTGAATGGTTGTAGTAGTAGCAGGCCTAATGGTTGTAGTAGTAGTTGTAGTAGTAGCAGGCTTAATGGTTGTAGTAGTAGTTGTAGTAGTAGCAGGCTTAATGGTTGTAGTAGTAGTTGTAGTAGTAGCAGGCTTAATGGTTGTAGTAGTAGTTGTAGTAGTAGCAGACCTAATGGTTGTAGTAGTAGTTGTAGTAGTAGAAGGCTTAATGGTTGTAGTAGTAGCAGGCCTAATGGTTGTAGTAGTAGTAGTAGTAGTAGCAGGCTTAATGGTTGTAGTAGTAGTAGTAGTAGTAGCAGGCTTAATGGTTCTAGTAGTAGAAGTAGTAGTAGCAGGCTTAATGGTTGTAGTAGTAGCAGGCTTAATGGTTCTAGTAGTAGCAGGCCTAATGGTTCTAGTAGTAGCAGGCTTAATGGTTGTAGTAGTAGTTGTAGTAGTAGCAGGCTTAATGGTTGTAGTAGTAGTTGTAGTAGTAGAAGGCTTAATGGTTGTAGTAGTAGCAGGCCTAATGGTTCTAGTAGTAGTAGTAGCAGGCTTAATGGTTGTAGTAGTAGCAGGCCTAATGGTTGTAGTAGTAGTTGTAGTAGTAGCAGGCGTAATGGTTGTAGTAGTAGTTGTAGTAGTAGCAGGCTTAATGGTTGTAGTAGTAGTTGTAGTAGTAGCAGGCTTAATGGTTGTAGTAGTAGTTGTAGTAGTAGCAGACCTAATGGTTCTAGTAGTAGAAGTAGTAGTAGCAGGCTTAATGGTTGTAGTAGTAGCAGGCTTAATGATTCTAGTAGTAGTTGTAGTAGTAGCAGGCTTAATGGTTCTAGTAGTAGAAGTAGTAGTAGCAGGCTTAATGGTTGTAGTAGTAGCAGGCTTAATGGTTCTAGTAGTAGCAGGCCTAATGGTTCTAGTAGTAGCAGGCTTAATGGTTGTAGTAGTAGTTGTAGTAGTAGCAGGCTTAATGGTTGTAGTAGTAGTTGTAGTAGTAGAAGGCTTAATGGTTGTAGTAGTAGCAGGCCTAATGGTTCTAGTAGTAGTAGTAGCAGGCTTAATGGTTGTAGTAGTAGCAGGCCTAATGGTTGTAGTAGTAGTTGTAGTAGTAGCAGGCTTAATGGTTGTAGTAGTAGTTGTAGTAGTAGCAGGCTTAATGGTTGTAGTAGTAGTTGTAGTAGTAGCAGGCTTAATGGTTGTAGTAGTAGTTGTAGTAGTAGCAGACCTAATGGTTCTAGTAGTAGAAGTAGTAGTAGCAGGCTTAATGGTTGTAGTAGTAGCAGGCTTAATGATTCTAGTAGTAGTTGTAGTAGTAGCAGGCTTAATGGTTCTAGTAGTAGAAGTAGTAGTAGCAGGCTTAATGGTTGTAGTAGTAGCAGGCTTAATGGTTCTAGTAGTAGCAGGCCTAATGGTTCTAGTAGTAGCAGGCTTAATGGTTGTAGTAGTAGTTGTAGTAGTAGCAGGCTTAATGGTTGTAGTAGTAGTTGTAGTAGTAGAAGGCTTAATGGTTGTAGTAGTAGCAGGCCTAATGGTTCTAGTAGTAGTAGTAGCAGGCTTAATGGTTGTAGTAGTAGCAGGCCTAATGGTTGTAGTAGTAGTTGTAGTAGTAGCAGGCTTAATGGTTGTAGTAGTAGTTGTAGTAGTAGCAGGCTTAATGGTTGTAGTAGTAGTTGTAGTAGTAGCAGGCTTAATGGTTGTAGTAGTAGTTGTAGTAGTAGCAGACCTAATGGTTGTAGTAGTAGTTGTAGTAGTAGAAGGCTTAATGGTTGTAGTAGTAGCAGGCCTAATGGTTGTAGTAGTAGTAGTAGTAGTAGCAGGCTTAATGGTTGTAGTAGTAGTAGTAGTAGTAGCAGGCTTAATGGTTCTAGTAGTAGTTGTAGTAGTAGCAGGCTTAATGGTTCTAGTAGTAGTAGTAGCAGGCTTAATGGTTCTAGTAGTAGTTGTAGTAGTAGCAGGCTTAATGGTTGTAGTAGTAGTAGTAGTAGTAGCAGGCTTAATGGTTGTAGTAGTAGTTGTAGTAGTAGCAGGCTTAATGGTTGTAGTAGTAGTTGTAGTAGTAGCAGGCTTAATGGTTGTAGTAGTAGTTGTAGTAGTAGCAGGCTTAATGGTTGTAGTAGTAGTAGTAGTAGGCTTAATGGTTGTAGTAGTAGTAGTAGTAGTAGGCTTAATGGTTGTAGTAGTAGTAGTAGTAGTAGTAGGCTTAATGGTTGTAGTAGTAGCAGGCCTAATGGTTCTAGTAGTAGTAGTAGCAGGCTTAATGGTTGTAGTAGTAGCAGGCCTAATGGTTCTAGTAGTAGTAGTAGCAGGCTTAATGGTTGTAGTAGTAGTTGTAGTAGTAGCAGGCTTAATGGTTGTAGTAGTAGTTGTAGTAGTAGCAGGCCTAATGGTTCTAGTAGTAGTAGTAGTAGCAGGCTTAATGGTTGTAGTAGTAGCAGGCCTAATGGTTGTAGTAGTAGTTGTAGTAGTAGCAGGCTTAATGGTTGTAGTAGTAGTAGTAGTAGTAGCAGGCTTAATGGTTGTAGTTGTAGTAGTAGCAGGCTTAATGGTTGTAGTAGTAGTTGTAGTAGTAGCAGGCTTAATGGTTGTAGTAGTAGTTGTAGTAGTAGCAGACCTAATGGTTGTAGTAGTAGTTGTAGTAGTAGCAGGCCTAATGGTTCTAGTAGTAGTTGTAGTAGTAGCAGGCTTAATGGTTGTAGTAGTAGTTGTAGTAGTAGCAGGCTTAATGGTTGTAGTAGTAGCAGGCCTAATGGTTGTAGTAGTAGTTGTAGTAGTAGCAGGCTTAATGGTTCTAGTAGTAGTAGTAGTAGTAGCAGGCTTAATGGTTGTAGTAGTAGTTGTAGTAGTAGCAGGCTTAATGGTTGTAGTAGTAGTTGTAGTAGTAGCAGGCTTAATAGTTGTAGTAGTAGTTGTAGTAGTAGCGGCTTAATGGTTGTAGTAGTAGTAGTAGCAGGCTTAATGGTTGTAGTAGTAGTTGTAGTAGTAGCGGCTTAATGGTTGTAGTAGTAGCAGGCCTAATGGTTCTAGTAGTAGTAGTAGCAGGCTTAATGGTTGTAGTAGTAGCAGGCCTAATGGTTCTAGTAGTAGTAGTAGCAGGCTTAATGGTTGTAGTAGTAGTTGTAGTAGTAGCAGGCTTAATGGTTGTAGTAGTAGTTGTAGTAGTAGCAGGCTTAATGGTTGTAGTAGTAGTTGTAGTAGTAGCAGGCTTAATGGTTGTAGTATTAGTAGTAGTAGTAGCAGGCTTAATGGTTGTAGTAGTAGTTGTAGTAGTAGCAGGCCTAATGGTTGTAGTAGTAGTAGTAGCAGGCTTAATGGTTGTAGTAGTAGTTGTAGTAGTAGCAGGCCTAATGGTTGTAGTAGTAGTAGTAGCAGGCTTAATGGTTGTAGTAGTAGCAGGCTTAATGGTTGTAGTAAAATCAAATCAAATTTTATTTGTCACATACACATGGTTAGCAGATGTTAATGCGAGTGTAGCGAAATGCTTGTGCTTCTAGTTCCGACAATGCAGTAATAACAAGTAATCTAACTAACAATTCCAAAACTACTGTCTTGTACACAGTGTAAGGGGATAAAGAATATGTACATAAGGATATATGAATGAGTGATGGTACAGAGCAGCATAGGCAAGATACAGTAGATGGTATCGGGTACAGTATGTACAAATGAGATGAGTATGTAAACAAAGTGGCATAGTATAGTATAAAGTGGCTAGTGATACATGTATTACATAAGGATACCGTCGATGATATAGAGTACAGTATATACGTATGCATATGAGATGAATAATGTAGGGTAAGTAACATTTATATAAGGTAGCATTGTTTAAAGTGGCTAGTGATATATTTACATCATTTCCCATCAATTCCCATTATTAAAGTGGCTGGAGTTGAGTCAGTGTCAGTGTCAGTGTGTTGGCAGCAGCCACTCAGTGTTAGTGGTGGCTGTTTAACAGTCTGATGGCCTTGAGATAGAAGCTGTTTTTCAGTCTCTCGGTCCCAGCTTTGATGCACCTGTACTGACCTCGCCTTCTGGATGATAGCGGGGTGAACAGGCAGTGGCTCGGGTGGTTGATGTCCTTGATGATCTTTATGGCCTTCCTGTGACATCGGGTGGTGTAGGTGTCCTGGAGGGCAGGTAGTTTGCCCCCGGTGATGCGTTGTGCAGACCTCACTACCCTCTGGAGAGCCTTACGGTTGAGGGCGGTGCAGTTGCCATACCAGGCGGTGATACAGCCCGCCAGGATGCTCTCGATTGTGCATCTGTAGAAGTTTGTGAGTGCTTTTGGTGACAAGCCGAATTTCTTCAGCCTCCTGAGGTTGAAGAGGCGCTGCTGCGCCTTCTTCACAATGCTGTCTGTGTGAGTGGACCAATTCAGTTTGTCTGTGATGTGTATGCCGAGGAACTTAAAACTTGCTACCCTCTCCACTACTGTTCCATCGATGTGGATAGGGGGGTGTTCCCTCTGCTGTTTCCTGAAGTCCACAATCATCTCCTTAGTTTTGTTGACGTTGAGTGTGAGGTTGTTTTCCTGACACCACACTCCGAGGGCCCTCACCTCCTCCCTGTAGGCCGTCTCATCGTTGTTGGTAATCAAGCCTACCACTGTTGTGTCGTCCGCAAACTTGATGATTGAGTTGGAGGCGTGCGTGGCCACGCAGTCGTGGGTGAACAGGGAGTACAGGAGAGGGCTCAGAACGCAACCTTGTGGGGCCCCAGTGTTGAGGATCAGCGGGGAGGAGATGTTGTTGCCTACCCTCACCACCTGGGGGCGGCCCGTCAGGAAGTCCAGTACCCAGTTGCACAGTAGCAGGCTTAATGGTTGTAGTAGTAGCAGGCTTAATGGTTGTAGTAGTAGTAGTAGTAGTAGTAGCAGGCTTAATGGTTGTAGTAGTAGTTGTAGTAGTAGCAGGCTTAATGGTTGTAGTAGTAGTAGTAGCAGGCCTAATGGTTGTAGTAGTAGTAGTAGCAGGCTTAATGGTTGTAGTAGTAGTTGTAGTAGTAGCAGGCCTAATGGTTGTAGTAGTAGTAGTAGCAGGCTTAATGGTTGTAGTAGTAGTTGTAGTAGTAGCAGACCTAATGGTTCTAGTAGTAGAAGTAGTAGTAGCAGGCTTAATGGTTGTAGTAGTAGCAGGCTTAATGATTCTAGTAGTAGTTGTAGTAGTAGCAGGCTTAATGGTTCTAGTAGTAGAAGTAGTAGTAGCAGGCTTAATGGTTGTAGTAGTAGCAGGCTTAATGGTTCTAGTAGTAGCAGGCCTAATGGTTCTAGTAGTAGCAGGCTTAATGGTTGTAGTAGTAGTTGTAGTAGTAGCAGGCTTAATGGTTGTAGTAGTAGTTGTAGTAGTAGAAGGCTTAATGGTTGTAGTAGTAGCAGGCCTAATGGTTCCAGTAGTAGTAGTAGCAGGCTTAATGGTTGTAGTAGTAGCAGGCCTAATGGTTGTAGTAGTAGTTGTAGTAGTAGCAGGCTTAATGGTTGTAGTAGTAGTTGTAGTAGTAGCAGGCTTAATGGTTGTAGTAGTAGTTGTAGTAGTAGCAGGCTTAATGGTTGTAGTAGTAGTTGTAGTAGTAGCAGACCTAATGGTTGTAGTAGTAGTTGTAGTAGTAGAAGGCTTAATGGTTGTAGTAGTAGCAGGCCTAATGGTTGTAGTAGTAGTAGTAGTAGTAGCAGGCTTAATGGTTGTAGTAGTAGTAGCAGTAGTAGCAGGCTTAATGGTTGTAGTAGTAGTTGTAGTAGTAGCAGGCTTAATGGTTCTAGTAGTAGTAGTAGCAGGCTTAATGGTTCTAGTAGTAGTTGTAGTAGTAGCAGGCTTAATGGTTGTAGTAGTAGTAGTAGTAGTAGCAGGCGTAATGGTTGTAGTAGTAGTTGTAGTAGTAGCAGGCTTAATGGTTGTAGTAGTAGTTGTAGTAGTAGCAGGCTTAATGGTTGTAGTAGTAGTTGTAGTAGTAGCAGGCTTAATGGTTGAAGTAGTAGTAGTAGTAGGCTTAATGGTTGTAGTAGTAGTAGTAGTAGTAGGCTTAATGGTTGTAGTAGTAGTAGTAGTAGTAGGCTTAATGGTTGTAGTAGTAGCAGGCCTAATGGTTCTAGTAGTAGTAGTAGCAGGCTTAATGGTTGTAGTAGTAGCAGGCCTAATGGTTCTAGTAGTAGTAGTAGCAGGCTTAATGGTTGTAGTAGTAGTTGTAGTAGTAGCAGGCTTAATGGTTGTAGTAGTAGTTGTAGTAGTAGCAGGCCTAATGGTTCTAGTAGTAGTAGTAGTAGCAGGCTTAATGGTTGTAGTAGTAGCAGGCCTAATGGTTGTAGTAGTAGTTGTAGTAGTAGCAGGCTTAATGGTTGTAGTAGTAGTAGTAGTAGTAGCAGGCTTAATGGTTGTAGTAGTAGTTGTAGTAGTAGCAGGCTTAATGGTTGTAGTAGTAGTTGTAGTAGTAGCAGGCTTAATGGTTGTAGTAGTAGTTGTAGTAGTAGCAGGCTTAATGGTTGTAGTAGTAGTTGTAGTAGTAGCAGGCTTAATGGTTGTAGTAGTAGCAGGCCTAATGGTTGTAGTAGTAGTTGTAGAAGTAGCAGGCTTAATGGTTCTAGTAGTAGTAGTAGCAGGCCTAATGGTTCTAGTAGAAGATAAATGTGTTGTGTCCTGGCTGCATTGATACTGTGTCGGAGGAGCCAGTGCGGCGGTGAGACTTCTTGGTAACGGTCTTCCTCTGTCAACATGTTATTGATTTATTCTCATATGTCTATTAAATAGTTATTTATCCCCCACAGTGCTATTAGGGGTCCGTTGCATTGTCATTCCCAGACACACAGTCTGAAAAACATAGTATCATTATTTGTAAGATCATAGGATTTTGCATAGTGAAGTCATTGAGGCCTAGCCAGAGAGAACTAGAGAAGGAATAGAACCTTAACCATTCTAAGCTTTGGGCTAAAAGCAGTAGGAAGAAAACTATTGAGGTCTATTGAGAAGAGCATTCTATATTCTAAACTGGGTGTTTCCAGCCCTGAATACTGATTGGCTGAAAGCCGTGGTATATCAGACCGTATACCATGGGTATTTCAAAACATTTATTTTTACTGCTCTAATTACGTTGGTAGCAGTTTATAATAGCAATAAGGCACCTTGGAATTTGTGATATATGGCGAATATACCACATCTAAGGACTTAGTCCTAGGAACAGCCCTTAGCTGTGGTATATTGGCTATATACCACACCCCCTCGGGACATATTGCTTAATTATGCGACTCTGTGAGAGAAGGGGACCTACTTAAGCTCCCTGACTGCCCTTCAGAATTCCCCAGAAGACTACCCTGATGACATGATGCGTGTGTGTACCGCAGTAGTATACTGTTTGTCATGCCCTCCCTACACTCTAATGGGAATCTCATTGTGTCACACTGTGTCAGTCCAGAGACTACAGACAAAAGCTGCCTGGGTGTTAGTCTGTCTCAGTGAGCTGCCTGGGTGTTAGTCTCTCTCAGTGAGCTGCCTGGGTGTTAGTGTGTCTCAGTGAGCTGCCTGGGTGTTAGTCTCTCTCAGTGAGCTGCCTGGGTGTTTGTCTCTCTCAGTGAGCTGCCTGGGTGTTAGTCTGTCTCAGTGAGCTGCCTGGGTGTTAGTCTCTCTCAGTGATATGCACAGACAGCAGCTCTGTCGCACTCTCAGTGCTCTCTCTCTCTCTCTCTCTCTCTCTCTCTATCTCTCTCTCTCTCTCGTTAGTGGTAAACTTATCAGAGGCTCTTGAGATGGGCTGAGAGCAGATAGCCTGGGGGCAGGCAGGCACATAGAGGAAATGGGACTGATGGTGTCTGTGAGAGGAACGCTGGTCGTCAGGGACAGGGTCCCACCACGTGGCAGGCAGCAGGGAGGTAGTGAGGCATGCAGGACATTCCTTATCTGGGACTTCTTCTCCTTCTCCTCCTCTTTAAACCCCACGGTTAACAGAGGATTCTACGCACTTCACTGGGCAGTTTCCGGGCTTTTCTAGGTTGGGCGTTGTCTTCTAAAAGTCCACTTTAAGCTCAGATCATCCAAATGCCAACAGGTGACCCAAAGGAGAGGAAATAGTGGCGCTACAGACGGATGAGGCCACAGTTTAAGGGTCATTCTGGATTATATAGAGAGAAATAGTAATGGCGTCTTTTTGTAGGCACTATCTCCGCCATGGTTCGTTTGACCAAAGTCTATAGGGAAAATGAATGCCGTTTTTGTAGGGTTTTTGGATAACCGCTGAACATACAGTGAGGGGAAAAAGCTTTTGATCCCCTGATGATTTTGTACGTTTGCCCACTGACAAATAAGTGATCAGTCTATCATTTTAATGGTTTACTTGAACAGTGAGACAGAATAACAACAAAAAAATCCAGAAAAACACGTCAAAAATGTTATAAATTGAGGGAAATAAGTATTTGACCCCCTCTCAATCAGAAAGATTTCTGGCTCCCAGGTGTCTTTTA
Organism: Oncorhynchus mykiss; assembly: GCF_057628025.1. Taxonomy (NCBI): domain Eukaryota; kingdom Metazoa; phylum Chordata; class Actinopteri; order Salmoniformes; family Salmonidae; genus Oncorhynchus; species Oncorhynchus mykiss. The sequence goes on from NC_143031.1 coordinate 10,280,959, forward strand.
TACAGGTAACGAGCTGAGATTAGGAGCACACTCTTAAAAGGAGTTCTCCTAATCTCAGTTTGTTACCTGTATAAAAGACACCTGTCCACAGAAGCAATCAATCAATCAGATTCCAAACTCTCCACGGTGGCCAAGACCAAAGAGCTCTCCAAGGATGTCAGGGACAAGATTGTAGACCTACACAAGGCTGGAATGGGCTACAAGACCATCGCCAAGCAGCTTGGTGAGAAGGTGACAACAGTTGGTGCGATTATTCGCAAATGGAAGAAACACAAAAGAATCTCCCTCGGCCATGCAAGATCTCACCTCGTGGAGTTGCAATGATCATGAGAACGGTGAGGAATCAGCCCAGAACTACACGGGAGGATCTTGTCAATGATCTCAAGGTAGCTGGGACCATAGTCACCAAGAAAACAATTGGTAACACACTACACCGTGAAGGACTGAAATCCTGCAGCGCCCGCAAGGTCTCACTGCTCAAGAAAGCACATATACATGCCTGTCTGAAGTTTGCCAATGAACATCTGAATGATTCAGAGGACAACTGGGTGAAAGTGTTGTGGTCAGATGAGACCAAAATTGAGCTCTTTGGCATCAACTCAACTCGCCGTGTTTGGAGGGGGAGGAATGCTGCCTATGACCCCAAGATCACCATCCCCACCATCAAACATGGAGGTGGAAACATTATGCTTTGGGGGTGTTTTCCTGCTAAGGGGACAGGACAACTTCACCGCATCAAAGGGACGATGGACGGGGCCATGTACCGTCAAATCTTGGGTGAGAACCTCCTTCCCTCAGCCAGGGCATTGAAAATGGGTTGTGGATGGGTATTCCAGCATGACAATGACCCAAAACACACAGCCAAGGCAACAAAGTAGTGGCTCAAGTAGAAGCACATTAAGGTCCTGGAGTGGCCTAGCCAGTCTCCAGACCTTAATCCCATAGAAAATCTGAGGAGGGAGCTGAAGGTTCGAGTTGCCAAACGTCAGCCTCGAAACCTTAATGACTTGGAGAAGATCTGCAAAGAGGAGTGGGACAAAATCCCTGCTGAGACGTGTGCAAACCTGGTAGCCAACTACAAGAAACGTCTGACCTCTGTGATTGCCAACAAGGGTTTTGCCACCAAGTACTAAGTCATGTTTTGCATAGGGGTCAAATACTTATTTCCCTCATTAAAATGCAAATCAATTTATAACAATTTTGACATACGCTTTTCTGGATTTTTGTTGTTGTTATTCTGTCTCTCACTGTTCAAATAAACCTACCATTAAAATGATAGACTGATCATTTCTTTGTCAGTGGGCATCTGTACAAAATCAGCAGGGGATCAAATACTTTGTTCCCTCACTGTGAGGTCTGTGGTAAACACAGTCTCAGGAGATCTTATACGTTTTGTTCTATAAGATCATCTCCATCAGTTGACGCCACTTGTGGATTTTGATGAATTGATGTGATAACAAAAAAACACATGAACGCTTTATAATTCATAAAGGTCATGTTAACTGACTGCTATTATCTCATAGAACTGTAACGGAGACACTGGGAGTCGAGAAGCGGGTGCAAGGGGAAGTTCAATAATACAAGAAACATGCAACGATACAAAACAGGAGTAGCGTCTGGACATGAAACACAACCAATACTCCCTGAGGAATGGAACTAAGGGACTGACAGATATAGTGGACGTAATCAGTGAAGTGATGGGAGTCCAGGTATATCTCATGATGAGGCGTAGGTGCGCGTAATGATGGTGCCAGGTGTGCGTAATGATGGTTGACAGCCAGTGGTTAGTAGACCGGCGACGTGGTGCGCCGGAGAGGGGGGAGCAGGAGTAGACGTGATAAGAGAAAAACGTATAAGCCTCAGACCTTCCTTCCCATAGGGATGGCTGAACAAACCAGAGGCCTGTGTTAGCCTCAGACCTTACTTCCCATAGGGATGGCTGAACAAACCAGAGGCCTGTGTTAGCCTCAGACCTTCCTTCCCATAGGGATGGCTGAACAAACCAGAGGCCTGTGTTAGCCTCAGACCTTCCTTCCCATAGGGATGGCTGAACAAACCAGAGGCCTGTGTTAGCCTCAGACCTTACTTCCCATAGGGATGGCTGAACAAACCAGAGGGGAATCAGTTCCGGGTTTTAGGACTACAAGCTGGCGAGCTCTATTGCAGGAGGGATTGAGTTGAGAGTTAATGTAGCACATATTGCTCATACAGTATTTTTGGATTTGTATTTATTATGGATCCACATTAGCTGCTTCCAAAGCAGCAGTTACGCTTCCTGAGGTCCAGCAAAATGAAATCCGTTTATGTAACGTTTGTCGTCCTCGTCTGAGGATTCTGAAGGATCGGAGGACCAATGCGCAGCGTGGTATGTGTTCATGATGAATTTATTAAACACAGAACACTAAAACAAAAATAACAAAGAGAATGGCACGAAACGACATACACAAAGACAGAAAACAAAATAATTAAGGTCAGAACGTGACAGTTTATACAATTTTAAAACATTTCACAACACTCTGTGTGCCCTCGGGCCCCTACTCCACCACTACCACATATCTACAGTACTAAATCCATGAGTGTGTATTAGAGGTCGACCGATTATGATTTTTCAACGCCAATACCGATTATTGGAGGACCAAAAAAGCTGATACCGATTAATCGGACGATTTTTTTATTTATTTGTAATAATGACAATTGCAACAATACTGAATGGACACTTATTTTAACTTAATATAATACATAAAAAAAAATCAATTTAGCCTCAAGTAAATAGTGAAACATGTTCAATTTGGTTTAAATAATGCAAAAGCAAAGTGTTGGAGAAGTGCAATAATTCCTTGCTCAGAACATGAGAACATATGAAAGCTGGTGGCTCCTTTTAACATGAGTCTTCAATATTCCCAGGTAAGAAGTTTTAGGTTGTAGTTATTATAGGAATTATAGGACTATTTCCCTCTATACCATTTGTATTTCATTAACCTTTGACTATTGGATGTTCTTATAGGCACTTTAGTATTGCCAGTGTAACAGTATAGCTTCCGTCCCTCTCCTCGCTCCTCCCTGGGCTCAAACCAGCAACACAACGACAACAGCCACCATCCCCATGCAGAGCAAGGGGAACAACTACTAGAAGGCTCAGAGCGAGTGATGTTTGAAACACTATTAACGCGCACTAACTAGCCTCATCTCGGGAGTTGATCGGCTTGAAGTCATAAACAGAGCAATGCTTGACGCACAACGAAGAGCTGCTGGCAAAACGCACGAAAGTGCTGTTTGAATGAATGTTTACGCGCCTGCTTCTGCCTACCACCGCTCAGTCAGATACTTAGATACTTGTATGCTCAGTCAGATACTTAGATACTTGTATGCTCAGTCAGGACACGCTAGATAATATCTAGTAATATCATCAACCATGTGTAGTTAACTAGTGATTATGATTGATTGTTTTTTATAGGATAAGTTTAATGCTAGCTAGCAACTTACCTTGGCTTACTGCATTCGCGTAATAGGCAGTCTCCTTGTGGAGTGCAACGAGAGAGAGGCAGGTCGTTATTGCGTTGGACTAGTTAACTGTAAGGTTGCAAGATTATCCCCTGAGCTGACAAGGTGAAAATCTGTCCTTCTGCCCCTGAACAAGGCAGTTAACCCGCCGTTCCTAGGCCGTCATTGAAAATAAGAATGTGTTCTTAACTGACTTGCCTAGTTTAATAAATGTGTGTCTGTGCCAATGTTTGTGTTGCTTCACAGTCCCCACTGTTCCATAAGGTGTTTTTTTAATCTGTTTTTAAAATCTGATTCTACTGCTTGTATCAGTGGAATAAAGTTCCATGTAGATCTGTGTAGCTCTATGTAGTACTGAGTGCCTCCCATAGTCTGTTCTGGACTTAGGGACAGTGAAGAGACCTCTTGTGGCATGTCTTGTGGGGTATGCATGGGTGTCTGAGCTGTGTGCCAGTAGTTTAGACAGACAGCTTGGTGCATTCAACATGTCAATACCTCTCATAAATAAAATTATTGAGGAAGTCAATCTCTCCTCCACTTTCAGCCAGGAGAGATTGACATTTATATGATTAATATTAGCTGTCTGTGTACATCCAAGTGCTAGCCGTGCTGCCCTGTTCTGAGCCAATTGCAATTTTTGCAATTGCAAAGTCCTTTTTTTGTGGCACTTGACCACATGACTGAACAGTAGTCAGGGTGTGACAAAACTAGGGCCTGTAGGACCTGCCTTGCTGACAGTAGTGTTAAGAAGGTAGAAACTAGGGCCTGTAAGACCTGCCTTGTTGATAGTAGTGTTAAGAAGGTAGAAACTAGGGCCTGTAGGACCTGCCTTGTTGATAGTAGTGTTAAGAAGGTAGAAACTAGGGCCTGTAGGACCTGCCTTGTTGATAGTAGTGTTAAGAAGGTAGAAACTAGGGCCTGTAAGACCTGCCTTGTTGATAGTAGTGTTAAGAAGGTAGAAACTAGGGCCTGTAAGACCTGCCTTGTTGATAGTAGTGTTAAGAAGGTAGAAACCAGGGCCTGTAGAACCTGCCTTGTTGATAGTGTTGTTGAGAAGGTAGAAACTAGGGCCTGTAGAACCTGCCTTGTTGATAGTGTTGTTGAGAAGGTAGAAACTAGGGCCTGTAGGACCTGCCTTGTTGATAGTAGTGTTAAGAAGGCAGAAACTAGGGCCTGTAGTGTGAAGGCAGAGCATTGCTTTATTATACAGTTTCGACCATGACAGTTTACAATCTAGTTTTACTCCAAGCAGTTTAGTTCTCTCAACTTGCTCAATTTCCACATTATTTATTACAAGATTTAGTTGAGGTTTAGTGTTTAGTGAGTGTTTTGTTCCAAATACAATGCTTTTAGTTTTTGAAACATTTAGGACTAACTTATTCCTTGCCACCCACTCTGAAACTAACTGCAGCTCTTTGTTGAGTGTTGCAGTCATTTCAGTCGCTGACGTGTATAGCGTTGAGTCATTCGCATACATAGAAACTCTGGCTTTACTCAAAGTCAGTGGCATGTCGTTAGTAAAAACTTTAAAAAGCAAAGGGCCTAAACAGCTACCCTGGGGAATTCCTGATTCTATCTGGATTATATTTGAAAGGCTTCCATTAAAGAACACCCGCTGTGTTCTGTTAGACAAGTAACTATTTATCCACATTATAGCAGCGGGTGTAAAGCCATATACACATGTGTTTTTCCAGCAGCAGACGATGATCAATAATGTCCAAAGCTGCACTGAAGTCTAACAAGACAGCCCCCACAATCATTTTATCATCAGTTTCTCTCAGCCAATCATCAGTCATTTGTGTAAGTGCTGTGCTTGTTGAGTGTCCTCCCCTATAAGGGTGCTGAAAGTCTGTTGTCAATTTGTTTACTGTATAATAGCATTGTATCTGGTCAAACACCATTTTGTCCAGAAGTTTACTAAGGGTTGGTAACAGGCTGATTGGTTGGCTATTTGAGCCAGTAAAGGGGGCTTTACTATTCTTGGGTAGTAGATGTATTCAGGCTATGTCTTTTAAACAGTTGTAGTTAAACAATATGTACTTATAAATATATGGATGAGCGATGGCCGAGCGGCATAGGCAAGGTCCAATAGATGGTATAAAATACAGTATATGATATGAGTGATGTAAGATATGTAAACATTATTAAAGTGGTATTATTTAAAGTGCCAATGAATCACTAGTCACTTTAAACAATGCCACTTTAATAATGTTTACATATCTTACATCACTCATATCATATACTGTATTTTATACCATCTATTGGACCTTGCCTATGCCACTCGGCCATCGCTCATCCATATACTTATATGTACATATTCTCAAATCAAATCTTATTTTTCACATACACATGGTTAGCAGATGTTAATGTGAGAGTAGTGAAATGCTTGTGCTGCTAGTTCCGACCGTGCAGTAATATCTAACAAGTAATCTAACCTAACAATTTCACAACAACTCATTCACCCCTTTAGATTTGTGTGTATTAGGTCGTTGTTGTGGAATTGTTAGATTACTTGTTAGATATTGCTGCACTGTCGGTACTAGAAGCACAAGCACTTCACTACACTTGCAATAACATCTGCTAACCATCAGCTGTGTTTAGTACACTGTTGAATTCAGGATAAAATCAGTTGTGTTTAGTACACTGTTGAATTCAGGATGAAATCAGTTGTGTTTAGTACACTGTTGAATTCAGGATGAAATCAGTTGTGTTTAGTACACTGTTGAATTCAGGATAAAATCAGTTGTGTTTAGTACACTGTTGAATTCAGGATGAAATCAGTTGTGTTTAGTACACTGTTGAATTCAGGATGAAATCAGTTGTGTTTAGTACACTGTTGAATTCAGGATGAAATCAGTTGTGTTTAGTACACTGTTGAATTCAGGATGAAATCAGTTGTGTTTAGTACACTGTTGAACAGTACTACACAGTACACTGACTGGTGAATGCTGTCGGCCACTCCTCCTCTGTAAGTTACAGGAAGGGCTTCTCATTAAAACGAGGTAGACTTAAGGGGGCAGCTGTGTGTGTCTGTCAAAGCAAAGGTTTGCTATCTGCGTCACTGGTCTGCCTGTGGCAGGAAATGAAAATGGAAGATGGTGACGCAGATGAGGAAATGGCTCGTTCATTGGACCTGCCTATAAACAGTGGGCTGCGTGGGGGGAGGCTCAGACTGGGTCAATGTAGATCAGGTGATACGCAGGCACGGCCTCTGTCTGTCTGTTATTATCTCAACCTTTTACTGTCCATGCATCAGTCAGACACACTGATTCCTCTGTCTCTCCCCCTCCCTCAATTCAATTCAAGGGGCTTTATTAGCATGGGAAACATGTGTTAACATTGCCAAAGCAAGTGAGGTAGATAATATACAAAAGTGAAATAAACAATAAAAATGAACAGTAAACATTACACATACAGAAGTTTCAAAACAATAAAGACATTACAAATGTCATATTATATATACAGTGTTTTAACAATGTACAAATGGTGAAGGACACAAGATAAAATAAATAAGCATAAATATGGGTGTATTTACAATGGTGTGTGTTCTTCACTGGTTGCCCTTTTCTCGTGGCAACAGGTCACAAATCTTGCTGCTGTGATGGCACACTGTGGTATTTCACCCAGTAGATATGGGAGTTTTTCAAAATTGGATTTGTTTTCGAATTCTTTGTGGATCTGTGTAATCTGAGGGAAATATGTCTCTCTAATATGGTCATACATTGGACAGGAGGTTAGGAAGTGCAGCTCAGTTTCCACCTAATTTTGTGGGCAGTGTGCACATAGCCTGTCTTCTCTTGAGAGCCATGTCTGCCTACGGCGGCCTTTCTCAATAGCAAGGCTATACTCACTGAGTCTGTCATAGTCAAAGCTTTCCTTAATTTTGGGTCAGTCACAGTGGTCAGGTATTCTGCCGCTGTGTACTCTGTGTTTAGGGCCAAATAGCATTCTAGTCTCTCTGTCTCTTTCTCCCTGTCTCTCTCCCTCTCTCTCTGTCACTCTCTCCCTCTCTCTCCCTCTGTCTCTCTCTATCTCTCTCTATCTCTCTCTCTCTCTCTCTGTCAGCTAACTATCTCATATACACAAAGACAGAAAACAAAATAACAAAAGAATTAAGGTCAGAACGTGACAGTTTATACAATTTTAAAACATTTCACAACACTCTGTGTGCCCTCAGGCCCCTACTCCACCACTACCACATATCTACAGTACTAAATCCATGAGTGTGTATTAGAGGTCGACCGATTATGATTTTTCAACGCCAATACCGATTATTGGAGGACCAAAAAAGCTGATACCGATTAATTGGACAATTTTCTTTTTATTTGTAATAATGACAATTACAACAATACTGAATACTCTCCTTCTGTCTCTCTCTCTCCTTCTGTCTCTCTCTCTCCTTCTGTCTCTCTCTCTCCTTCTGTCTCTCTCTCTCCTTCTGTCTCTCTCTCTCCTTCTGTCTCTCTCTCTCCTTCTGTCTCTCTCTCTGTCTCTCTCTCTCCTTCTGTCTCTCTCTCTCCTTCTGTCTCTCTCTCTCCTTCTGTCTCTCTCTCTCCTTCTGTCTCTCGCTCTCCTTCTGTCTCTCTCTCTCCTTCTGTCTCTCTCTCTCCTTCTGTCTCTCTCTCTCCTTCTGTCTCTCTCTGTCTCTCTCTCTCCTTCTGTCTCTCTCTGTCTCTCTCTCTCCTTCTGTCTCTCTCTGTCTCTCTCTCTCCTTCTGTCTCTCTCTCTCCTTCTGTCTCTCTCTCTCCTTCTGTCTCTCTCTCTCCTTCTGTCTCTCTCTCTGTCTCTCTCCCTCACTCTCTCTCTGTCGCTCTCCCTCACTCTCTCTCTGTCGCTCTCTCTCTCTCCCTCACTCTCTCTCTGTCGCTCTCTCTTTCTCTCCCTCACTCTCTCTCTGTCGCTCTCCCTCACTCTCTCTCTGTCGCTCTCTCTCTCTCTCCCTCACTCTCTCTCTGTCGCTCTCCCTCACTCTCTCTCTGTCGCTCTCTCTCTCTCCCTCACTCTCTCTCTGTCGCTCTCTCTCTCTCTCCCTCACTCTCTCTCTGTCGCTCTCCCTCACTCTCTCTCTGTCGCTCTCTCTCTCTCTCCCTCACTCTCTCTCTGTCGCTCTCTCTCTCTCTCTCCCTCACTCTCTCTCCCCCTCTCTCTCTGTCTCTCTCTCTCCCCCACTCTCTCTCTCTCTCTGTCTCTCTCTCTCCCCCTCTCTCTCTGTCTCTCTCTCTCTCCTCTCTCTCTCTCTCTCTCTCTCTCTCTCTGTCTCTGTCTCTCTCTCTCCCCCTCTATCTCTGTCTCTCTCTCTCCCCCTCTCTCTCTGTCTCTCTCTCTCCCTCTCTCTCTCGCTCTCCCTCTCTCTCTGTCTCTCTCGCTCTCCCTCTCTCTCTCTCTGTCTCTCTCTCTCTGTCTCTCTCTCTCTCCCTCTCCCCCTCTCTCCCCCTCTCCCCCTCTCTCTCTCCCTCTCTCTCTGTCTCTCTCACTCCGTCTCTCTCCCCCTCTCCCTCTGTCTCTCTCTCTCCCTCTCTCTCTGTCTCTCTCCCTCCCTCTACCTCTCCCTCTCTTTCCCTCGGTCTCTCTCTGTCTCTGTCTCTCTTTCTCTGTCAGCTAACTATCCTCTCTTTCGATCTCTCATTCATTCATTCTCTCTCTCTCTGTATCTGTCAGCTAACTATCTCCTCTCTTTCTATCTCCATTTCTCATTCTGTCTTTCTTCTCTCTTCTTCTCTGTATAAACATATACATATGGGTTGTATTTACAAAGGTGTTTGTTATTCACTGGTTGCCCTTTTCTCGAGGCAACAGGTCACACATCTTGCTGCTGTGATGGCACACTGTGGTATTTTGTCTTAACAGATAAGGGAGTTTTTCAATATTTGGTTTGTTTTCAAATTCTTTGTTGGTCTGTGAGATCTGAGGGAAATATGTGGCTGTAATATTTGGCAGGAGTCTCTCACTCAGTATAGACTGGTAGTTTCTGGGTCAGCTATGAGGAAGGGAAGAAACTGATTCATCGTCTATGACTGAATTATTGATGCATGTGGAGTGGCCTGACAACGTATGAGCTCTCTCTCCTCTCTTACTGTACACTGGGACTGTGTGTCCAGACTGACAGATACATTACCCCACCCACTTTAACCTATAAAACTGTGTTCAGACGGACAGATACATTACCCCCACCCACTTTAACCTACCAAACTGTGTTCAGACGGACAGATACATTACCCCCACCCACTTTAACCTACCAAACTGTGTTCAGATGGACAGATACATTACCCCAACCCAGCTCTTGTGCTGTCTGGCAGATGTTCCACTCTAAGGCTATATGCTATATGCTGTATGTATGTGATAGATAAGATACGGAATATACTGTACACACCCGCCAAGCAGTAAAATTAGGTTTCAAAAACATGAACAGAATAGACCTTATGGAACAGCGGGGACTGTGAAGCAACACAAACATAGGCGCAGACACATGTACACACACACATGATAACATACGCACTATACACACACGTACACATAGATTTAGTACTGTAGATATGTGGTAGTGGTGGAGTAGGGTGCCTGAGGGCACACAGTGTGTTGTGAAATCTATGAATGTAACTGTAATGTTTTTTTATAAATTGTATAAACTGCCTTCATTTCGCTGGACCCCAGGAAGAGTAACTGCTGCCTTGTTAGCAGCTAATGGGGATCCATAATAAACCCCAGGAAGAGTAGCTGCTGCCTTGTTAGCAGCTAATGGGGATCCATAATAAATACAAATGTAATTCTACTAAGTTATGCTAATTCACCTATAGACCGATAAGAATGACCAGTCAAGTGGTATTTCCATTAATGAATAGGCTAACAGGCATTACTTCACAAAAGGTTTTTCTTCTTCTCCTCCTGGACAATTGGCCGGCAACAATTTTATTTATCAGCTTTTCTATTTTTTTTAATCTAACAAAAGCCGGCTATTACCAGCTAATGGAAACCATGTTACCCACCCACTTTAACCTACCAAATTCCCCTCCCCTAGTCACAACAAAGATTGGGTGTAACCATGAGTGTGTGTGTGTGACCACTAAACCTATGTAGACCGTTCTCCGTGTGAGAACACTACACAGTCCCTATTAATCGACTGACAGCAACCGGGCGGCCTCTCTCTGCCAAGAAGCTGGGTATCCATGACAACGGTTGTGGAACACACCAGAAATAGTTTAAGTAATTAGGAGATGGGGAAACTCATTGACCAATGAAATGAGGAATGTATAACGTACCGGACCAGCAGACTAACGACCAATCAAGTTCACATTGTCATTAGAGAACGACCGATATGGATGTTTTAGGGCTGATACCAGTTTTTGGGGGGGGGGGGGGGGGGGGGGGGGGGGGGGGGGGGGTCAAGGAGGCCAATGACAGATATTCAATATCATTACATTTAAAAACAATTACAATAACATTTTCCAGACAGCCATTTATGCATTAATGGATCTATTTTTGAATCAAACAATACATTTGACTTTGTTTTTACCAACCTAACTACATAACGGTGATAATTGTATTTGAATGGTAAATCTTTTGATAAACTGGGTAAATTAAGATGGCAACGGCTTACTCACAATACAGGTGAATGCATATTCAACGGGAGTATTTGAGCTTGTTTGGGATGACCAGTGTCTAAGGTGCTACAGATGACATTCTGTATTCCTTCCATGTGGGACTTCTACTAGCCTACTGGTCAACAACGTTTACATAGAAGCATCACTCCATGTCAAGCCTGTATCGAAGGACATCATATAGGCACTGCTTTTAGTTTGACTATAGAGCGAGGGTAGCAAAAAAAAAAAGATTTAACGACGATGCAAGTCTGAATGACTTAAATCTGCCCATAGTTTGAGAAGTGAGAACGCTTCTACAGCTTTCTTAGTCCATAAACATGCAGGAAGATTCTTAGCTAGCTAAACCTATTGCCAATCTTTATTTGGGCATTTTAAAACACTTCCTTCTTCCCCCTTTTACGGCAATCATTTAATCCGACTGTCAGCTGTCAATTTACAGACACAATTGTGACTGGTCAGATCAGCATACCAGTAAATAGCTAATTTACACCAAAGAGGTTTAGAAACTGTGGTTACACCGCAAGTCAGATGGCTTGTTGCTATGTTGGCTATTAGCTCCTATCTGATATCTTGGCACCATGTTTACCTGGCCAGCTAGCTAGCATTGTAGCTAACATAGCTAGCTAACACCACAGATGAAGGGTTAGTTATCCGTAGTCTTGGCTAACGTGTCAGATATCTGCTTAGCTAGTTAGCTTGCTTATTACATGCATAACTCAGCATTGTGCAGTGCTCATTTAAAAAAAATAAAGTATATATCGTTTTTATTTATTGAACCTTTATTTAACTAGGCAAGTCAGTTAAGAACAAATTCTTATTTACAATGATGGCATTGTGCAGTGTTCATGGCTCAGGGAGGTGAATGTTGGCTGGCATAGTAGTAGTTTTGCTATGTTGAAGGACTATTGGCAAAGCCGCTAGAGAATGAACTAGAAAACTAGAAAAGGCCAATATCGGTCGTTCACTAGTTACATTTTTTTTATTTAACTAGGCAAGTCCGTTAAGAACACATTCTTATTTACAATGACGGCCTACACCAGCAAACCCGGACGACGCTGGGCCAATTGTGCGCCGCCCTATGGGACTCTCAATCACGGCCGGATGTGATACAGCCTGGATTTAAACCAGGGACTGTAGTGACTTTTCTTGCATTGAGATGCAGTGCCCTAAACTGCTGCTCCCACTCGGGAGCCCACAGTTGCTAAGCTAATCGCCAATCTAGTGCTGGTCGGTATACCATATTTTAGTATATACCGGTATTGATGCACGGACCGGTTTGAGTTTTTACTTTACCTTCTATAGCGGCATTTGAATGTTTGGTTTGTGTCGTGTTTAAAGTCCATTTTCATTGTTTATACCTCTACTTGAGTCATCCCTCTCTGCTCTGATTCCAAGTGGCTTTCCTCACAGACCTAGCCCCGCTCTCTGTCACTCAAGGGGTGCATTTACTGTTACTTGACCAAATCAAAGTTTGTGTCACCTTACAGTGAAATGCTGACTTACAGGCTCTAACCAATAGTCCAAAAAAGGTATTAGGTAAACAATAGGTAGGTAAAGAAGTAAAACAGTAAAAAGACATGCGGTAGTAGAGAGAACAGTCTATGACTGGGTGGCTGGGGTCTTTGACACGTGCATTCAGTCTGCATGGTCAATGCAGTACATTAAATGTTGATGACAATAATGTTGTTTCCACTTCGCTCTTGATATAAATCCACTAGCGTTCTATAATTACACTATTAGTATGCGTTTCTTAAATCAGCAAACATCTAGTTTGTTTTTTCTTAGCAAGTTTTAGCTAAATCGTGTTAGCCACTAATGCTAATCGCTAGTTAGCTGGCTAGCTCGCTAGTTAATAAAAGTACTGAGTCAGATCAAACGTAGCTAGCTGATACAGCCTGATACCAATGCTGGTGTAAGCCTAAATCAGCATGATGTTTGTGCAACAGTATCTTCTAATTTAAAGAGGAATAGTCGAAGCATGAATATGTTGGCTACATGAAGAAACATTTTAATGTCGCCAAAGTATATAGGGTCCCCGAGGAAACACTGACCATCACTTTGGTTCCTATCCTGTCACAATAACTCTGGGATTTTCATTCGCTGTCATGTCAAACACTGTATTCAAAGTGCCCACTATTTTTTATATTCTAACTATAGAATTATTAATAAACATTATATTTCCATGATTCCAACAGTTCATCCAAGTGTTTTTATCTAAATCGCAAGTCAAAAATAAGGCATTGTTTTTTTGGTTGCAAATATAGTGCAGCCCTACATGGCAGTGTGTGGAAATGATCTCAAATGAGTGCAGGAAATTGATAAATTGATGGAAATATAGGAAATAATTTTAGTTGAAGTTGAATTGAACAATATAAAACATTCAGAATGGAGAAAGACCCATTGACATCATTTTGAATATATGTGTTTCCACCCTGGGATCACTCACTACTCATAAAGCACCCTAGGATCACTCACTACTCATAAAGCACCCTAGGATCACTCACTACTCATAAAGCACCCTGGGATCACTCACTACTCATAAAGCACCCTAGGATCACTCACTACTCATAAAGCACCCTAGGATCACTCACTACTCATAAAGCACCCTGGGATCACTCACTACTCATAAAGCACCCTGGATCACTCACTACCCATAAAGCACCCTAGGATCACTCACTACTCATAAAGCACCCCTGGGATCACTCACTACCCATAAAGCACCTAGGATCACTCACTACTCATAATGCACCCTGGGATCACTCACTACTCATAAAGCACCCTAGGATCACTCACTACTCATAATGCACCCTGGGATCACTCACTACCCATAAGCACCCTAGGATCACTCACTACTCATAAAGCACCCTGGGATCACTCACTACTCAAAGCACCTAGGATCACTCACTACTCATAAAGCACCCTGGGATCACTCACTACTCATAAAGCACCCTAGGATCACTCACTACTCATAAAGCACCCTGGGATCACTCACTACTCAAAGCACCCTAGGATCACTCACTACGCATAAAGCACCCTAGGATCACTCACTACTCATAAAGCACCCTAGGATCACTCACTACTCATAAAGCACCCTAGGATCACTCACTACTCATAAAGCACCCTGGGATCACTCACTACCCATAAAGCACCCTAGGATCACTCACTACTCATAAAGCACCCTGGGATCACTCACTACTCAAAGCACCCTAGGATCACTCACTACTCATAAAGCACCCTGGGATCACTCACTACTCAAAGCACCCTAGGATCACTCACTACCCATAAAGCACCCTAGGATCACTCACTACTCATAAAGCACCCTGGGATCACTCACTACTCATAAAGCACCCTAGGATCACTCACTACGCATAAAGCACCCTAGGATCACTCACTACTCATAAAGCACCCTAGGATCACTCACTACTCATAAAGCACCTAGGATCACTCACTACTCATAAAGCACCCTGGGATCACTCACTACTCATAAAGCATCCTAGGATCACTCACTACTCATGAAGGAAATGTAGAGCTTTTATTATTCAAAAAACATAAAATACCATCAAATATTTTGGCCCTATCGCCCAGCCCTAATCCCTTCTAGAAGTCAGGGTATGAGTTGGAAACCTGCCTATTTTCCTCGAAAAGTACGTAATGTCATGCTTTCAAAGCTAAACAATATTATTCATGTTATTCATGCTAATTTGGGTTTACCCCTGTTGACTCCTGTTGACTCCTTGAAGGAGTGTGCTCTTTGTGGAATTATACCCAGAATGCACCACGTGGCCCATTGACAACGGACCGGCAACACAATGGGCGTTAATAATAATTGAATGGAGTGTCCCATCTCCTCATTTCTTAAAGTATTTCTCAACACATCTGCTGTGCTGTGAGAGAGCCATATGGATGGAACCCACATCATCAGCAGCACCACCCTAGGAGAGCAGAGTCTCCTCTCTCTCTCTCCTCTCTCTCTCTCTCTCTCTCTCTCTCTCTCTCTCTCTCTCTCTCTCTCTCTCTCTCTCTCTCTCCAGTCCCAGAGCAGAGGTTGTGGATAATGGCAGCCAGATGCTTTCCCCAGTAAACCTCCCCACCCTCCTCTCTCCCTCCCCACCCCTCCTCTCCCCTCCCTACCCTCCTCTCCCCTCCCCACCCTGCACTTCCTCTCCCCTCCTCTCCCCTCCCCTCCCCACCTCTCCTCTCCTCTCCCCTCCCTACCCTCCTCTCCCCTCCCCACCCTGCACTACCTCTCCCCCTCCTCTCCCTCTCCCCTCCCTACCCTCCTCTCCCTCCTCCCTCCCCACCCTCCCACTTCCTCACCCCTCCTCTCCCTCCCACCCTCCTCTCCCCTCCCCACCCCTCCTCTCCCCTCCCCACCCTCCCCCTCCTCTCCCCTCCCTACCCTCCCTCTCCCCTCCCCACCCTGCACTACCTCTCCCCCTCCTCTCCTCTCCCCTCCCTACCCTCCTCTCCCTCTCCCCTCCCCACCCTCCTCTCCCCACCCCTCCTCTCCCCTCCCCACCCTCCCCCTCCTCTCCCCCTCCTCTCCCCCACCCCTCCTCTGGATTGTACAATCCAGGTGTGCAAAGCTCTTAGAGACTTACCCAGAAAGACCCACAGCTCTTAGAGACTTACCCAGAAAGACTCACAGCTCTTAGAGACTTACCCAGAAAGGACTCACACAGCTCTTAGAGACTTACCCAGAAAGACTCACACCGCTCTTAGAGACTTACCCAGAAAGACTCACACCGCTCTTAGAGACTTACCCAGAAAGACCCACAGCTCTTAGAGACTTACCCAGAAAGACCCACAGCTCTTAGAGACTTACCCAGAAAGACTCACACAGCTCTTAGAGACTTACCCAGAAAGACTCACACAGCTCTTAGAGACTTACCCAGAAAGACTCACACAGCTCTTAGAGACTTACCCAGAAAGACTCACACCGCTCTTAGAGACTTACCCAGAAAGACTCACACCGCTCTTAGAGACTTACCCAGAAAGACTCACACCGCTCTTAGAGACTTACCCAGAAATACACTTTGTCATTATGGGGTATTGCGTGTAGATGGGTGAGAGAATTTGTAACATTTAATACATGTTGAATCAGGATGTAACGCATCAAAATGTGGAATAAGTCAAGGGGTATGAGTACCTTCTGAGGGCTCTGTAAATAGTTGTTTATTTACATTGCACTTTAGCTGACCTCAGTGGAATTTAAGCAGCATTTTGTCACAAGTGAACATTTGTACATAGTGTTTAACATTAGAATGACATTACAGCGCAGGAGGCTGCCGAGTGGAGAACGGCTCAATAATGAATGGGAGCAGAGCAAATGGAATGGAAACTATGTGTTTGATGTAATTGATACCATTCCACTGATTCCGATCCAGTCATTAACACGAGACGGTTCTCCCCAATTAAGGTGCCACCAACCTCCTGTGCATTG